>NC_056747.1:453964696-454144696 GCF_019279795.1 Protopterus annectens | reverse complement strand
TCATGAAAAATGTGACTTTCAAGGGTCGCCAGACCACTGAGTTTGATGTTCAAGAACTTGGCCAGGGGATGAGTGATGATCTTCTACGATCAACAATGGGGGACATGGGTGGCTGACTCATGCATTTGTGTATTTTGGGGAGACCAAACATAGATGGAATTCTTGGATAGGGTACATTCAGGTAATTATACTCATCAATTGATATCAGTTGATCGATGAACAAATTCAAGATACCCCTTATTCTTCTATAAGCTATCTAGATGGTCGCCAACAATCAGTAAAATGGCAAAACACCCTTTCACTCCCACTCCCAGTCACACTAGGAGTTTCACAAGGCTCCATTCTTGGGCCTCTACTCGAGTATTTTTACAAACAACCTGAGTACTGCCACCCCACTAGCCTCAATGATGCAATATGCTGATGACTCAACACTAATTTGTGCAGCATCCACCTTAGATCACCTCCAGAATATAATACAGATATCCTTCTCCAAAACTGAACTATGGCTATCAAACCACCAGCTCATACTTAACCCAAAGAAAACAAAACTTATGATCTTCCATCCCATGAGATACTCTCTCCTCACTACCTTCTTCTCCATCACTGCCAACAGCAAAACAATAATCTATCCTGGCTCACAGACAAAACTACTAGGAGTCATTATCAATAACAACCTAAAATTTGATCTAGATATAGCATAAACTATTAAAAAAGTTCACAAAAATGGGAACCTTGTATAGAAACAAAAAGTATCTGACAGCACTAGGGTAGCTATTGCAAGAATGCACCTCCTATCATCACTACTGTACATCTCCCCAATTCTCATTAACCTTAAAAAGACAGACCTAAAAAAAACTGGAAACATGCTGTAATAAAATAGCTAAATTTGCTAGTGATTGTCCACACTACACCCAGTATTGTCATAACTTACAAAAACTGTCCTGGTTAGCACTACCTCAACTACTATTCTCCAACCAAATAACTATGGCACACAAAGTACTATACCAGCCTGAAAAAAATCCCTGCCATACTAAATATCTTTCAACCGCACACCACCAACCGTAGCTTACATTCAGCAAATAAATCTCTACTTCAGGTGTCCAAATCCAGCAATTTTACTGATGACTTCCTATTCTCACACCAAGTAGCAAATAAACAGACCTCCCAACCTTCCCGAATTTCTCGTTTTTTACCGAGTTTTGGGGTCCAAATGAAGAGGTGCCATGATTCTAGAGTGGCACCCCTTAATTTCCGATTTTTTGCTTTTTTTTAAAATTTTTTTGAGATTTTGCGCTGTCAGAGCTGACGTAATCACGTGCATGATGATGTCAGCTCCTTCAGCACTACCAGCCAGTCAGAAATGAGCTCAAGGAGCTCACATCATCATTTCCAGCTAGTGGGAAGTGCTTTGCTTGAAAAAGCTGTCGGTTCAGATGCTTATGCTGGCTGGATTTTGTTTTACTTATTTAAAGTGCCACAATACCATTTTGGACAGCAAGTGGGTGCTGGACAGAAACTGTGTTGCAACAATGAGAGGGTTTTGGACAGAGCTGCGAGGGGGACTTTGTATATGCTGCGCTGTTTTGGGAGAGGGACGGACTTTGTATATGCTGCCGTTTGCAAGTAGGTAAGGAAGAAAGTGCGTGTGTGTGTGTGTGTGTGTGTGTAAATGCCCCCATGTAATACACCTGGTGGCTAGAGGTATTCAGGCTCAAACTCTGTACCTTTGATACAGGGTAAAAAGAGCCTAATGTCCCTAGCCACCACCATTTCTGAGCTTTATCCAGATTTTTTTTTTTTGTGCTATGATAAGAAGTGGGAACATTTTGTACTAAGAGTTGAGAGCTATGATGAGAAGTGAGAACACAGTTTGTATCCCCCCCATTATTGGCTTTGTTGTTTGTCCATGTTTTTTGTACTAAGAGGTTGAGAGCTATGGTGAGAAGTAAGAACTGAAATTATTCACTAAATGATAGCCATTAAGTCTTCCTATTTTTCAGGAAACTGCTGATTTAGCATAGTGGTATGTTGTTTTGACTGTAGTGCATAGGGTTCTGTGTTCAAGACTTGCCAGTGAAATGCATGGTGGTAACAACATTTTATTCTAGCAACTTTACAAAATTATACAAGCAATGTTTAAAAAGTGTCCCTAAGTCCCAAGCCACCACCACTTGTGAGCTTTGTCCAGGATTTTTGTTTTAAGAGTTGAGAGCTATGGTGAGAAGTGAGAACTGAATTTATATTCCCCTGTTATTAGGTTCATTGTCCATTTTTTTTTGTGCTAAGAGGTTGACAGCTAGAGTGAGAAGTGCGAACTGAATTCGTATTCCCCTATTATTGGCTTTGTCCAGGGTTTTTGTGCTAAGAGGTTGACAGCTATGTTGAGAAGTGATGAATTCACTAAATGATAGCCATTAAGTTTTAATCTTCCTGTTTTTCAGCAAGTTGCTGATATGGCATAGTGGTATGTTGTTCTGATCTTAGTGCATAGGGCCCTGGGTTCAAAACATGCCAGTGAAATGCATGGTGGTAACATAACATTTTATTCAAGCAACTTTACAAAATTATACAAGCAATGTTTACAAAATTATACAATCAATGTTTAAAATGTGTCCCTGATTTTTGACCTTTTGTACCCCTCCCCCCAAAAAAATGAAATTGAAAATAAGTGTGAGACACTGTGCAAGATGCCTATGGCTTACACTACTGTCATTCTATGTATAGTGTGAGTGTGGAAGTAGACTTTTATGATGGAAATGTTCTGAATTGGGCAGTTTTGTCATTACTGGTTCATGCATTTTGTTTCATTGCCTGGGTACAGCCTACTGGTAAAATGTTCAAACAAATTTAAAATGTGCTCTGTCTAACAAGTGTGTTGTATTATACAAGGAATATAATTTAATAAAGTCAGGAAGGTGTATCAAAGAAAAGAACACATATATGTTTCTTGTTTTATGTGCAAGGGGCCAATGATTTGAAAACAGCCCAAAGGTAATCTCTGTCCACCACTGGCCAGATGCATTTTCGTTGGATGTGGGTTTCAATGCTGTTTCAATGAATGTGAGTTTCAGGGGCAGAAAGTTTTAATGTCAAGCCTATTTTCATTGTGAGACAGTATTGCTTTGTTTACCAGATGACGTCTATTAGTGTTTCTGCATTGTTTTGCTGTAAAATGTAAAAATCAAATCTAAATAATCATTGTAGAAGTAAAGCAGTATGTATACATTAGTGTTTATGGTAAATGGGGTGAAATAGCCAGATAATGGGACATTGGAATGGCTGCAGGGGGACTCTGGTGCCATATTTTGGTTGTTTATTCTTCAGTTTGCGTTTGAAAGTTGGTATCCCACAATTCCACTGGAGTGGGTGGGGTTACATAATTATGTACGCAAATTAGATGTTAATCAGCGTACAGATTTGTACCTATTTTTCATGGGCCTTGTCTAGATTTTTGATGTTTCCAGGTTGAGAGGTATGCAAAAAACTGGAACTCTCTCTCATTCTATTAGATCCACATTCAACGTCAACTACTTCAAATATGCTCTAAAACAGTTCCTAAATGACTCTTGCCTTTAGTCCTATACCAGTCCAGGCTGAGTGGCTACATAAATTCCTGCTAATCCTTATACATCACCCAACTATCTCTAACTCTTCAGCTTTTTTTCTTGCCCATATATTCTACAACTTCTGCTATTTAAGCTCCTCACATTTTTTTTCTTTTCAGCTGCCACAATATATTATGATATAACTATACAGTTTTCCATAATCTCGCCTCGTGCCATAGAAATAGATTTTTATAATTAAGTGTAAAAACTAACCAGCTGAATATCAAAATTTGTATGTTATAGTTAGTTTGTAGTGCTAAACTTTGTTATTGTTATATGTGGACACAAAAAATGGTGTCAAGAGGCTGACTGTATAAACAAGGTTTATTATATAAAACACTTTTCATTTAGAATTATATCCAAACTTCTTCAGATACAAATACAATCATTCAGCACATTTAAAAAGCATTAGATAAAATTCATGTGCTCCAATCCAAACAATCCTAGACCACTAAATCATAGTGAGTTCCTCCCATTGGGTGTTACCTACTACAACACATCTTAAAACAAGTAAATATACTAAACAAACAGTTTTCCTGTATATCAGAAGCAATTTCTCATTCAATATTTAAATAACTAACTGTCCACATATAAAATTATATTATGTCAAATAAAAACTTTCATTAACCATAAAATACATATGTACACATTACGCGGAATACCCAATAAACATATATGAATATGTCTGTATATGTGCATATTACCTAGCCAGACTCTAATTTAAGTCAACATGATATTGAGCATGCATCATTAATGTCTGGATAATTGTAGGCATTAAGGTGGATTTGCCAGTATAACTCTAATTCTTCTAATTTTAAAGAAAGGGACCGCCTCTTCCATCAGAAATTACTTGATCAATTACTCAAAAATTAAAAAAGTGTTCCATTTCCATCATGATGTGTTTTGCAAGGGCATTTTCTATTTTGCCTTTACTAATGGCATAGACATGTTCATATACCCGTTCTCGGAACTTTCATTCCATCTTACTTATATAATAAACAGGGCAGCATTGTCATTTTGCCAGGTATACTACTAACATGGCATTACAATTAAATTTCTTATTTGTTTTGCATGTAATACCATTAATATTAAATGTCCTACATCCATAACTTTATAATAGCTGCACATTTCACACTTAAACATCTCTGAATGTTTTACAGTATTAATTTTCTTTGACTCTAATAAATTCTTCAAATTAGGGCCTCTCCTAAAAATTATTTTAGGTAGTTCACCCACTTTATTCAATAATATACCTTCAATCAAAAGTAAATTACAATTTTTATAAATGATATTTGACAATAATGGAGCGTCTATACTAAATGTTGTTATAAAACTCAACCTAAAATTGATGTTTTTACTATTGTCATATGTCAAATACTAAGGATCTGGAAGAATGCTCATTCAATCCATTTGATTGTCAACTCTCCCTAAAATGGGTGGATAGACTCCATTATATATCTTATTTTTAACTTCTTCTATCAAATTCTCAATTAAGGTACTAGGGTACCCTTGACTGAGAAACATTCCTTTTAGCGTTTCACATTCAAAACTAAAATCTACATCTAAGGTTACCATTCTAGCTGCCCTCACCAGATGGCCTTTCACCACAGAACACTTCTGGTGATATGGATGGCAGCTAGAAAAATGGAGTAATGAATATGAATATGTACTCCTAAAGAGCTTTGCTATATATCTGTTTTCTATACTATTTTTCTTAAGTTTAATATCGAGATATAGCATCTCCTCTTCATTAAAGTTGAAAATAAATTGTAAAAAATTAGTAGTGTTGTTAAAATATTCAACTAGTTGAGATGCTGCTGATCGGTCACCCTTAAGAATAATTAAAATATCATCAAGGTATCTTGTATGGTAAAAAATACTATTTTGTATTTGACTATTCTTGAATATGAACTTTGTTTCCCAATATGCCATGACTAGGTTTGCTAAGCTAGTGCCACATGGGGACCCCATTGCTACCCTGATTCTTTGGAGGTAGTATCCATTGTCGAACATTATGTAGTTGTTGGATAAAATTTTATCTAATAGTTCCCCTACTAATGATATTACTGACGGCGTTGCTCCCTTACAGAATGAACGTGGAAATGACAAGGCTAAATATGGTGAGTGGTGAGAATCTCATACCTCTCAACCTCTAAGAGCAAGAAAACTCGGCAAAGCCATAAATAATGGGGAGGATAAAGGGCCAAAATAGGGACACTTTAAATAATAAGAATTACACATTTTGCATTAATATGAATTTTCTGAAGGGTATGAAATCTGTAACTCAAATGCCTGCCATTATTTTCTGACTTCAGTCCTCAGTGATTTGCCAGAAAAAAAGTTTTGTCTTACCATAACATTCCATCTGTGTTGTAGATCTTTGTTCATTCATTACCATTAGGACCTTGGTTCCATCCTCGGAACTGATATGGCTGTTTCCAAGCTTGCACCAGCCAAAAACTCTCAGCTAAGACCTACTCATAATGCCCCTCTCCTAGTTATTTCAGATTGAGTTTGCCTGCCCTTAGATAATAGATGTAGTAATAGAAAAAAAATAGTAGAAGGCTCTGTCTGAGCAAATACCCTAACCAGGAGTTCCTAAAGTCCACCAGGAGTCCAGGCAGGGGGAAGGAGTGTGGGAAGTAATGAATGAACAAAGATCTACAACACAGATGGAACATTATGGTAAGACATAACTTCTTTATCTGATGTTGTAAATCTTTGTTTATTCATTACCATTAGGACTGAGTCCCCAGCTACTTGAGTCCTGGGTGGCCCTAAGGAAGGATATTCCTGAGCACCATAGAACCAAAAGATGCTTGTCCTCTGGAGGCCAAATCCAATTTGTAATGAGATATAAAGGTATGAAGTCTTGCCCAAGTGGCTGCTGTGCAGATATCATCCATAGAGGCTCTGGAATGAAAAGCTACAGAGGTAGCCATAGATCTGGTAGGATGAGCCATTATTCTGGAAGGTAAGGATAGCTTATTCTGTTGGTAGACAAAGGTAATGACGTTTCTAGGCCAGGAGGATAAAGTCACTTTGGAAACAGGTTTATCCAATCTGGGTCCTGCAAAGGCCACAAACAATTGATCTGTTTTCCTGAAAGATTTAGTCCTGTCCAAATAACAATGAAGCTGCCGATGCACATCAAGGGTGTGCAAAAGGTACTCCCCCTCTGTTAGAATGCTGAGGGAAGAAGACTGTCAGGTCAATAGATTGGTTAATGGAAAAGCCAGAAATGACCTTGAGCAAGAAAGAAGGGTCAGTACGAAGGGACACACTATCCATGTGGAAGATCAAGTAAGGACTCTTGACACTCAAAGCCTGCAGCTCAGATACTCTTCCTGTTTTGATAAGTGCTACTAGAAGTAAGGTTTTCCATGACAAAAACTGCAAATCACATGAATCAAAAGGCTCAAAAGGAGAACCCGTGAGAGACTGAAGTACCAAAGTCAAGTCCCATGGTTCTAAGGGAGGCTTGACCAGAGGTTTAACATGCAATACTCCTTTCATAAAGGTCTTGCATAGGCGGTGTGACATAGTTGAATTATCAAGATCATTATGAAAATTGGTGATAGCTGCTAAATGTATAGTGGTCATCGAAGCTGAGGCTCCTGCGTGCAAAACAGTAGTCAGATATTGTAGAATCTTTTGAACAGGCATAGAGAAAGCATCTAAGTTCTGATCTTTGGCCCAAATAGAGAACCTAGTCAATTTACTAGAATAAACTTTCCTAGTGGAAGGTTTGTGTGAAGCCAGAAGAATTTCATGAGCAGGAGATGGGATGTCAGGCAGCCTGGCAATCACTGAAAGTGAAGGAACCAAACTGTGAGCTTGAGACTGTGCAGATTTGGATGAATCAGTCCATAAGGATGAGATAACAGGTCTTGGGAATGATCCAGGATCCATGGACTGTGAATTGGGTGAGGCCATAGGGAAGACCCGGTGGCCAATCGTGCTTTAGAGCATCACTCAGTGGTTCCCCCTGAGGGGGGGATCAGGGCAAAGCTTCTGCATTTGTAGTTTAGGGGGGGACGCAAACAGGTCACAGCAAGGCTTGCCCCAGCATTGGAAGATCCGATCCGCTGTTACAGGGTTGAGGGACCACTCGTGAGGCATCAGGATGTTCCTGCTCAGATTGTCCGCAATAAGGTTGGAACTCCTGGGAATGTGTGTTGCTATAAGGAAGGGGTTGGAAGCTATCACCCAGTGCCAAATCCTCATGACTTCCTGACACAGGGGGTAAGACCTGGTTCTGCCTTGCTTGTTGATATACCAGATGATTGACATGTTGCCTGACTGAATTGTAATGGTCCCAGAGGGTAGGTACGCATGGAATGCTTGCAATGCTAGGAGAACTGCCCTCAGTTCCAGGACATTTATGTGCAAATTGTCCTCCAAGGGGGACCAGGTACCTTGGACAGTCTTTCCCTGGAAATGCCCCCCCCCACCCTAACAGGGAAGCATATGTGGTCACGGTGGCCGTGGGCTGGGGAAGACAGAATGGTTGACACCAAAGATTTGTTTGCGGGTTCATCCAACATAACATTTCTTCCTTGCAATGGTTTGAAAGACATAGCATGTGGTTGAGTGGGTAAATTAGCAATGACCATTGTGCAGAAAGGAGCCACTGTAGGATTCTCATGTGCAATCTCACCAGTGGTACCAATGTAATGGCAGCCACCATGGAGCATAAGAGTTGCAGTACAAGACGTGCTGGCACATAGGTCTGAGAAGAAGGTCTTGGATTTGGTGTGTTAATTTTGAAAACCTGTGAGGGGGAAGAGAAGCTTTACAGGATGTTGTTCAAAGACCACTTCAATGAATTCCAGTGTCTTTATTGGAGACATTGAGATTTGTCCTTGTTGATTGTAATCCCCAAGTGGAGAACGAGACCTTGAGTGTAAGAAGATTCCTGATCAGAGTGGTAAGGAGCCAATCGTTTAGATAGGAAAACACCTGAAATCCTTGTAGTCGAAGATAAGCTACCACAACTGCCATACATTTGGTGAAATCTCAAGGAGCTGTCAAGAAACCGAATGGCAGTGCCCTGAACTGTTAGTGATTGGCTCCCAGCCGAGAGCAGAGAAAACTCCAGCAGTGGTGATCCATCTTTATGTGGTAGTACGCATCCTGGAAGGTCTATAGAGCACATCCAGTTATCCCTCCCTAGGAAGGGAAGAATGGACTGTTTTGTGACCATCCAAAAATTTTGAAGTTTGATAAATTTGTTCAATAGGCTGAGATCCAGGATTGGTCTCCAGTCCCCTGTCTTTTTTGGCACTAAAAACAACCTTGAGTAAAACCTGGATCCTGTCTGGTCTGGTGGTACTGGTTGGATGACTCTTTTCCTTAGCAGCTTTTTTATTTCTAAGGCTGCTAATTTCCTCTGATTGGGTGGTACATTGGGGATGGGAGTTAAATCGAATGGTATTTGGTAGCCTCTGGATATTACTCTCTGCACCCAAACATCGGTAGTAATAAGATTCCAGGCTGGTAGATGCAGAGAAAAATGACCCCCGACTGCTTCCAGAGGAAAGCAATCAGGCCGCTGATCAGGAGCGCTGGTAGGGTCACCGGAGAAAGAATCTCTAGCGCCCTGGTTACGCAGACCCCCTCTACCCTGAAAGGGACATCTTCCATATGAGTTGCCCCCTCTGCCTCAGGGGAATTGTTCACCACGAGTGTCACGAAAATGTCCTTGGGATTTCTTGAACCACATTTTTCCTCCCTTCTGGTTCTTGGAGCAGGACCTCTGGGGTTGGAAAGGCGTATGCCCACAGCAGACAAGATCTTTTCATCTTTCTCACTACGTGTAAGTGTGTCTCATACTTTGGGTCCAAAAAGTGCAGATTCATTGACAGGTGCATTGACGAAAGAAGATTTAAAGGGGTCTGCGAAGTCATACAACTGCATCCAAGCATTATGTCTCATGACAATGCCTGATGTGGCAGCTCGAGCTGGCCCCTTGGTGGAGTGAGATGTCAAATGCATCGAGGAGTTTGAGATGGATTCAAGGGTGGCTAGCTGTGAGGCGACAATATCATGCACCTCATCAGGCAGTACCCCACCAAAGAGGGAGACATTTCGGAAATTAGGTCTCCTTGGAGGCAAGTAAAGTGTGCCAGATAGAACAGCGACTGAATGGCGAATGTCACTGAAGCATAGGTCCATTTCCCTAGTCTGTCCATTGTCCAGGACTCTCTATTTGGAGGATGGATGGTGGAACTATCTTCTGCCAAAACACTCTTGGTGGCCGCCGCCATGACCATAGAATCAACTGTCAACTGCTAGGACCAGTGGGGCTGGTCTTCAGGTGTAGATAACATTTTTTTGTCTGGCCTCTTAGGGACAGGTTCTACATTGTCCAGGACCTTCCAGGCACACTGCACAATGATTTTAACAAGGTCATCTGCCAGTGGAGTCACCCAGGAAGTAGATGGCTGGGCATGGAAGGCCTGCAGGAACACCAATTCCTCAGAAGAAGGGTTATAGGACTTCCAGTCTCCCCACAGCTTGAGGATTTCGAGAATGCCTCTGAATGAGATGTCATCTGGGCTAGACCGTGGGGACCCTTCCCTCTCATCACAATCAGTGTCTTCAGTGATAGATTCCTCTAGTGAATCAAGGTGCTTCCTCTTGCACTGTTTCTTCTGGGATGGCTCCCCAGTGGGATCTTCTGAGGACTCTGGAGAAGGGGTTCCCTTCAAAGAGGGTTCTTGTGACTCCCGTGCCCAGCATCCTGAAATAGAGGGTTGGGAGAGGTGCATGCTAGGGGAGGGTTCTGATACTGATGTCATTGGTGCTGACTGCGAGTCCACTACCTGTACAGCAGGCCCAACTGAGGAGGGCTGGGAGTCCAGAACTGGGAGGGACAACCGCGAACCGGGGTCACACCTCACCGTGAGGAGCCAACCTCTAGGTGAGGACATCTTAGAGAACTGGAAGCCATCAGAGCTGTGGACATAGATGGCACCAGCAAGAAAATATGCGTCGGGCTAGGGACCAAGGTACAGATGGTCCAAGCACTGCTTCGGGAGAGCATCAGTTCCACTGGAGCCAATGCAGCAAGGGTGGATGGTGCTGACAGGAAAACACTGCTGTCGGAACCAAGACAGTATGCACAAGAGTGGAAGTATCTTGTCCTTGGCCATGTATTCAAGTTTTGGAGCCGATAGAATCTAAGAAACTGTTGGCACCATGGCTGGGGATGGTGCCGAAGCAGATACAGTCGTAGGAGCTGATGTCAGATCCAAGGATGGCATTGAAGTCAGTGATGCCAAGGTCGGAACCGAAATGGGGTGAATATCATGGATGGCATTGAGGGAGAAGACACAGAGCCTGGTGTCGAAGAGGTTTGCACCGAGGGCACCGACGAAGCATGGAGCCGACTTGGTTCCATAACTGATGGAGATGCAGGAACCAACTGACTCCATTTTTCTTTTCTTTTTTTTTTTTGGTCTTTGGAGGGGGTGAGACCTCCGACCCATATAGAGGCTCCAAAAAAGGTGTCTTGAGTAATCCGTTTTTTTTTTTATGTTTTTTGGTCTTTGGAGGGGGGTGAGACCTCCGACCCAGATAGAGCAACTGAAAAAGGTGTCTTTTTAAGATGTTTATTTTTACGTTCTGCTAGTGTACAATTACTAAAACTAGCACAAATGTCACAGTCAGCTTTAATATGATCCACGCTCAAACAGTAGACACAACGAACATGTGTATCTGAGTTAGGCATCTTACGTCCACACTTGTCACACTGTTTAAATCCCAACTTAGCTTTGTCTGACATGGTAAGGCAACAAGGCTATCCTACAGAAAAATTAAGGAAGAAAATACCAATGATGTTATTTAAAGAAAAAATACCAAAGACAGGAGAGAGGGACAGTACCTATAAAGGTAAAAAATTAAATTACCAAGGAAAAGGTTAGGAAATAGGCTTAGGTTATAGGTGACAGTGAGAAAAAGCTAACTTGACTAAAAATTAAATAATTTTGAAGAGAAACTGCTTTAAAATTAACAATTTCTACTTAGCTTTAAGAGAGATGGCTAGCACGTCTGACTAGGAATGTGGCGAGTGAGATCTGGTGTACCTAGGAGAGGGGCATTATGGGTAGGTCTTAGCTGACAGTTGTTGGCTGGCGCGAGCTTGGAAACGGTCGTATCAGTTCCAAGGACAAAACTGAGGTCCTAATGGTAATGAATAAACAAAGATTTACAACATCAGATTCACAGCTTCATGAGAAACTGACCATAAATATGAGGCAAAAATCTGGACATTCTGCGAAAATCTGTACAGTTGAAAGGTATGGGATATATGATATGTAAAAGCTTACCACCTCTCTGTTTCCCTTTTTTCTTCTTTGTGGATTCTCTCACCCACTCAGTACCTGCAAATGGTCAGTTGTGATTAGTGTACCACACCAGTAATTAAATATAAAACAAAAATAAAAATTTAAGCTGTGTGAGAGGACAAATAGATTTAGAGATGATGGACAATCTGCTTCTGGGGGTACAGATAATTTTTTACTAACAATCACTATAGCTGCCAGAGTTTTAGAATCTAAATAAAGGGATACAGTACAGTGCCTGAGAATACGGCTGCATAATGTCATCACTGTAACTTTGGGGAAGTTGAATATGACCTTAGCAAATGACAGAATACCCTATAACCTGTAAGGATAACCCGTGTCTGTCTTTAATTACTATCTACAAGAACTATGGGAAGACTTACAAAACAGGACGAGACTGACATTGAAATAATTGCTAAGACCTATCCTGATGCGGAAAATTCAGTTGTTTGCAGAGGAGTCCCTATGCTGTTTTCTTTCAAGAATTGTCAAGGGTTAACACGAAACTTTCAGTTTATATGTCCAGTAATATCCCACACATGGAGATTGATTATATGCTGGCAATGCATTGGGATGCTCAGATGCCTCTGATGCTGGGACTAAGAGCCTGGAATATCATTACTAGATATTTTCAACAACTTGAAAGGAATATATAAAAAAGAGAACTTGGAGATCTGGACCTGGAGAAAGAATATTTGTGAAGAGAGTGTTTTTTGGGTGGATCTCATTAAGGAAATCCTTATCAGAATGTGCAAGTTCTATGGTCAGAATAACAGGCCATTGCTTTGCTCCACCAATCACACCCAAGGTCAGCATGACTAATACTAGTTAGACTGTCCACCTCTTTTCAAAAGTAGAGTTGTTTAGCTTTTTTTTTTGGCATTGGGGGAAATCAGTGCTACAGCAGCAAGCTTTTTGGTGGACAATGACCATGGCTCATCAGTCAGGAAACTCTTATATTATCAACCTTGTGACTTAGAAATGCAGATTGATTAAAAATAAACTCAAGACTTATTTATATTATCTGGCAGCACATAATTGTTTTCCAGCATGTGTTCAAATTGTACATTATAGAAGGTGGCCAAGGAATACTTGTTTTCCAAAAGCATGAAGGAGATTGGTTGAGGAGAACCACAGAGTTTGGACTTTGCAAATGCACAAAAATAGACAGCTGATGATTCAGAGGCAACAGGAAAGCTATTGCACTGCATAGGGCATGTGCCCCATTTAAGTGGACAATGACAAAGGAAGAAGCAGCACTTTTAGTACAGATGAATCCTGTTTAAGGACTGCGGTGCTCTATTTGCAGAGACACAGACACACTGTTTTCCATAATGTATAAAAGACTGAACACATTAATGGCATTTTTCCTTTATTCCCCTAGGCATTCCTCCTTATTGATTCATGATTTGAACTCTTTATTGTTCCTTGTGAAAACTTTTGGGGGAAAATAGAGGGTATCATAGTTCTGCCACTTATTTGTTTAACAATGTATGTTCCAATGTCATTGACATAGATGTAAGGCAGTTTTTAACCTTAATGATGAGATATCCATGGGGTCAGTTAGTATGGAGACTGTGGGATCAGGAAGGGAAGTGTGAGGATGGTTCACTGAAAATGCGGCAGACTTGGGTTCCATGAGTTCCAGATGGAATAAAAAAGTTGAGAAGCAGGTTCTGTTGCTGCCTGAATCCCCCAGTTTCTGACTGGAAGACCCCAAAGAGTATTTGTGGGCATTATGGCGGTCAGAGGTGATCTCTGCCTAACATATAAAGCTATGTCAAACCCAGAGCTGTTGGACATGCTACACCTAAAGAAATCCCAATCCCTCCAAGCTACATGCTCTAGGAACCTAAACCTCGTCACCACAATAAACAGGACATGCTGGAGGGATTGATTCCTGTCCCAGAGACTTCCTATACTCTGGAACAAGCTACCCATCTATGTCAGGCAAAGTTCTTCATTAGCACTCTTCAAGAAAAATCTTGATGAGTGGATGGGAAATAGGAAATACATCCTGGGGATCACTTATGTGTCTCTGCTGGACAGTGGCACAGGAAAATAACTTTCTTGGGTGGCATAAGCTATGGTACCTTGCTGGCTAGGCTTACTTTGGCCCTTGGGCCGATAGCCTAGTACCTACCTATGAACCTATAAGCACCCAAGACAATCAGATCTTGCTCACTTTTAAATAAATTAAAGATTCTCTGAGACAGAATGGAAGTCTATTCTATAAACAGGGAGTAACGCATTGTAATATAGTTAATGCTAGACCAGCGATGCACTAGGGAGAGAATGGGAGAAGAAAAGCATGTGACAAGTCTAAGTCAAAGAGCGATAAGTGTGACAGAAGACTGATACAGAATCTTTAGACAGGAAACAGGTGTTGATGCTAATAAAGAACAGCTGTTCCAGTCTGTTTATTAAACATTCATCTCACTAACAGAGTTAGATTTGATTGCCTATAATCTTAGGGGGAGTCCAAAATACTTTATTTAGAAGGAGAAAACAGATGAAGTGTGGAAGATAAGCCTGTTGTTTCCAAGGAAGGAATTATAAGTTATCTGGATTGAATTAATCCTACTTATACAATAAAGCCAGATGAATTTTATAAGTTGCTGTAGGCCTTCTGAAATATGCTGATATGTATGCATAGTCAAGGGATACAGGCATCTGAAGGACTTTTTTTTTTTTTTTTAATTTTGCCAAGGTAAACCACCTTCTTGGTACGGATACATTTATTTTGTTGTAATAAACCTTACTGAGAAAAGACTAATTATTATTACTTGGAGTGAAGTAACTCATTTCTTGATTATGTTTAACTAGTTTTATTTGTTATCAACATAACTTTATTAACTATTGAAATTTATGATCTTTGCACATTATGTGCATGAAAACTGTAAAAGATATCACGTGGTAGATAATCATGATTTCTGCTATTGATCACCTACAAATGCAGAAACTGTGGTACAGGAGTACATTTGAAGTGATTTGCAGGGGAGAACACACATTCCCCAATAGCTCCAAAGAGAAAAGGCTCACTACAGTAAATTTTTGCTCTTTTAGGTGTGGCAGGATTGTGCTGCCTGCAATGATGTGCCTTCCTAAATCATCTGTGAATGAAAACAAACTTTTTGTTTAAAAGAATTGGTGGTAAACAAAATTGGCATTATTAATTGTGTGTACTGCAACTTTATAACCATCTTTATGTGGGCTGCAGGTTCTGTGACCAGCTCCAAAATGGAGGAAGTAATTAATGCTCAGGCCACTGATGAGCACCTGTATGAATTCGCAGAAAATAGTGCAGCTGCTGCTGCAGCTACTAACCAACTGCTGAAGCTAGTGCAGCCTTACAGGAAAGAATTGACCATTACTGATTGCCGTTTGGTTGGTTTGCAATAAAAACTCACTACAGCTCAGCAACAACTAAGCTCTTAATGTACCAATCATTGAGCGGGTTTGGAACTTTGAGGGGAAACCCTATGAAGAAGCTTGGTTTGGAGGATGGTATGGAGGCTTACCTGACATCATTCAAGACGTACTCAGAGAGGGAGAACTGGATCTTGACTGATTCAACAAGAATGCTGTTGTCTTATCTGACAGGTGGATCATTAAAGGCCTATATAGACTTGGCACTTAGGGCACCGAGTATCAAAAACTAAAGAAAGACCTTATGGCCAAAGCTGGTGTTTCACTTGACACACATGTTGATTCCACAAATGTACTTTCAATGTGGATAGACCAGTAAGGTCACAAAAGACAGACTGAATGCATATTCTTAAATTATGGTTAGAACCTGGTGTGAATACTGTACATGTTTTAGAAATTAAGGCCATTTCTAGATGTAAGTGAGCAGTCTCTAGAAATTTATAGCAGTGGGTAGCCCAAAGCGACTCTATCTTCTGAACAGCTCCTTTATAGAAAGATTGCCATTAACTGAAGTCTTTAAGACTGGAATGCAAGCACCAAAATCTAATACTAAGTTGTTACTTAAATATATATCCACGTTTGCAAAGACATTGTTACCAGTTGAAGTAATTTGTTTTAAAGGTGCTAGAAAGTGACATACAGCTAAATATTGTCTAGTCAGTGATAATAATGTTATACCAACAAAGTCTTTTAATACTACACAACCTGCTGTTTGGTAAAGCGCACCTGAAAATAAGCCAATGGAATGTGACATTGCTGGATTATTAAATAGTAAAAATCTCAGATCAGCTTATTGTCGTAGTATTGTTACGTTTATCAAACACAAATGTAATTGTGGAGGGAAATTAATTTCAAGGCCTGTTAGATTCAGGAAGTGTGATCACACTTGTTAGAAATCAATATGTGCATAAGCAAAATACATTAGAAACAGAATACTAAAGTCATATGTTTCATGGGGACAAGGAGGAGTACTGGATAACCAAGCAGAATTGCAGACTTCTATGTAAAATATTTCATCTAGTCACTTGAGTGCCTGAGGTAACCAGTGGTATGATAACTGTCAAGATTTTCCGCAGTTTAAGGAACTCTGAACATTGTGCATGTGTGGGCAGAGCACAAGTAAAGACAAAGCTGTTAAGTCAGAAACCATAAAAGGCATTAAGATTCAGGTCTGGGGAGGGTATAGATGACTCTGATACTAGGCTTTGCTGAAAGTCTTCGCTAGAGAATGCCACAGATGAAGTCAGTATCGAGACTCATAGAAAACAGTTGCGCAAACAAAAGGCCACAGATGAAGTCAGTATTGAGACTCGTAGAAAACAGTTGGTCATACAAAAGGCCACAGATGAAGTCAGTATCGAGACTCATAGAAACCAGTTGGGCAAACAAAAGGCCACAGATGAAGTCAGTATCGAGACTCATAGAAACCAGTTGGGCAAACAAAAGGCCACAGATGAAGTCAGTATCGAGACTCATAGAAAACAGTTGGGCATATAAAAGACCACAGATGAAGTCAGTATTGAGACTCGTAGAAAACAGTTGGGCATACAAAAGGCCACAGATGAAGTCAGTATCGAGACTCATAGAAAACAGATGGGCATACACCACAAGAGCCTCCAGTGGTTAGAAAGATGAAGTTTCTGTTCTCTGGGCTCCTTTTCTGTGATTTTACAGTTAAAAAACTTAGGTGGGACTAGAAAGTAGCCTGGTCTCTTCTGAGCTGGGTAATCATTGAGGAAATGTTAGAGTGTTTTGTTGTGATTGGTCAGTGGACTGTTTTGCTTGTCTGTTTTTTTTGTGCTTGTATATAGCTATCACACTTCAGCATTGCTGGTCATCGTGCAGTGGGGTTAGCAATGCACTGTATAGACACAGGCATGTAAAATTAAACTTTATAGAAAACAACCTCAAAAATGTTTCTCAGTACATGGTCATACAGTGAGCATCTGGTTTGTGCGTAGACGAGCATTGATCTGTGAGATTACACTAAGATTGTATTTCTTAGCCAAAAATCACCCAGGCAAACCTGCCATAAACCCCTATACTACCATATTAGCGTGGTTTGCACACACAGACACATTGATTCAACAGCCTTGCTTAAACAATGCAGTTTCAGTTAAATAGGACCCAAGTAAACCAGTACAATTGCCATTGTATTCCACATAGTAAACATCTGAAACCATGGATAAGCACTTTCCTCCTGTGTCTGTAGCCATTTTGGTGGAAATGGGCATCCGGAGACAATGTAGCAAATGTCTAATATTTACTGACAGCCATCTAATTCTTAGTCACTCAGATAAAGTGTGTGAGAAAAGTAATTATACATTATCATTTGAGGTAACGCTTTCACATACAGTCACTGCAATTACTAAACAGGCTGTCAGAAACACACACCACCACATTCTACTTACCACTTACACTAAGACCATACACAAATTCATGTATGCTGAGTCTTTTAAAAGTAATTTACCAAAATCTTAAAGGTCTCCTAGATGCAGCTATAATGAGAGGGATCCACAGTAACCTCACAAACATTTTACCAAAGCAACATCCACCATGACACATCTACAGCTCATGGTGTTGTAGCTTGGAAGTCCTATAAGGCACATCTCCATACAAATAAATATTCTAGTCACAGGTAACTCCATTGTGAGACACACAGATGTCCCACTTACTAAGATAAGCTGCCTATCAAGAGCCAGGACACACCAGATCATGCACACACTCAGGTCACTGAACCACAAGTACCAGTACGACTCTGTCGTACATGTGGGAGTAAATGACCTGAGACATACTTCTCTGGATATATGAAGAGTGACATGATGGAGCTCACAGACTGTGTGACCTAGGCTGGTATGAGCCTAGCATTCTATCTTCTATGAGGATGATACCACAACATGAGCAGAAGATAATTGACTTTAATTTGCGTTAGTTTCTGTTGTTATTCAAAGGCACTACAATATGTTAGCTTGGGAGGATATGACAGACAGACCACGCTGCTTCACCAGGGATGGACTCCACCTGCCCCCTTGAGGCTTTTGAATATTAGCTAACACTTTGTCCATCGCCACAGTACCTTTGTTTAAGAAATGCTAACCTGATAAACCTTCCAACATAGCAAAACCAACTTGGGGTAATCTAAATGTATTATTAATCACTGTCAAGAGTCTAAATAAAAACTCCACTCACTGAAAGCTCTCCTCACCCAGAGTAGTTATGTAGACATAGTTTAAGGCTATGGAGAGCACCCCAGAAGTGCAAGGCTATGATGCCGTCTGCACATTTAGACAAACTACTGCATAGGATGGCACAAAAGATGGAGATGTTTCCATATTCATCAAAAACAGTCACACCTGCAGTCTGGTGAAGCAGTATGACTCACTTGAACTTCATGTCCATCTCACCATAAGCAAAGTCCCATAAAGTATCATTGCAAGCTATAGGTCCCCTTCTATGATCCTGGATGGGTCTATGTTCAACGATCGAATGGAAGTTCCATCGAATGGCTGAACATCGAACTCTATCCATCAAATGTTTATTCAGAGAACATTCATGTCATCGATGGGGAAATTAACTAGTTGGCCACCACTTCCTTGTCTGCTCTTTTCCCCACTGTAGTGCAGTCTCGGAGTTGATATATATAGTTGGGGGGCAAAGCCCCCAACTGGGTGTGTTTGAAATACTGTGCTGAGGCACATGGTAAAGTAGTGGCCAACCAGTTACTTTCCCCTTCAATGAAATGAAGGTTCGATGTTCAGCCATTTGATGGAAGTTCCAATCGATGGCTGAACATAGATCCGATCCTGGACATAGAAGGGGACCCTGGACACCTGTACAGTATACCCAAATGAAATGGAGTTGTTCTGCAGTGAACCCAACACCATTGTCCTGGGCGACTTCAGCTAACTCACTAAAAAATTAGAAATATAGGTCCAAAGATGTCATTGTTCCATTGTACTTTGCCCTCATAAGACCAATCATTGATTGCGTCAGCTTTGGTATGTACCTAACCATGCATAGGCAATAACTGCTGCATCCACTAAGGTTCCTTACAACCCTATGCACAAACTTATAAGCAAGGGTGTGGGATCCAGGTCCAAGAATGTCATTATCCTAGTGTACTCACTAGTCTAATCATTGACTACAATTACCAGGCATATGCAAGCAACTGGAATGCCCACAGACGTTCCTCACAAAAACAATGCAAGACCTCAACCACATGGAATACTCTGTTTCAAAGCCTTATCTTTATACTCAGCCTCCTACAGACTACTGAGAGGTGATATGTACCTGGTTTAGAAGGCATCATCTGATTCAGTACTGTTAGACTTTCTCCTCACCTGTTAAGTCTAACAACATTAGAAATACCAGATTGGAGGACCTAAACCTAATTTGTAACATAAATAAAACATGTTGGAGGTTCAGATACACATCTCAGAGACTGCCTTTGCTCTAGAACAGGCTTCCCATCCATGTGATGCAGAGTCCATTCATTCCTGTCTCTATTCAAATGTTACCTGGACCAATGGATGAGGAATTGGAAAGTTAACCTTGGATTGGCATCTATGTCCCTGTTGGACAGAGGTAGCTTGTAAATGCTCTGCCATTTAAACCCATCTAGATGCCCCTGGCTAGTTTATCCTGCCATTTACAAATGGAAAATGATGGATAGACTTAAAAAGGCCTCTTAGTGCCATTAGCCTATTAATCACAAATGAACCTATGAAAGACGTCTGTGTAGAAACCAACAGAGTTTGCTCAAAAAGGAAAAGATGAAAGTTGTATTGAACAAAGAGAGAGAATGGAAGCTGAAAGGAGCTTGAAACCTTTATCTGCCATATCTACACAGAGAGCTAAACACATGCAGAAGCAGAATCCTGGGGCTAAAGTTGGTAGGAGAAAAGCTGAAAAGGATGAAGGGAAACTGCTTTGCCCTACTTAAAAGAAAACTGTTTTTATGAGTTACCTGTTATAAAGAACAAGCTTGATGGTGGGGAAAAAGCTGTCTTTGTACAGGATGAAACTGCACCTGACCTGGCTGATCTCCAGATGAGCCATATCAGTTTTAAGAAGTTCCAATATCAGGATAACAAATGAAACAGGGCCAGAGAGAACATAAGAGTGGAAGGGGAGATCAGCAAACAGAACAGCCACACTTCATATTCATATTTTGAGCCAAGAAATAAGTTTAGGAACAAGGCTTAGACATCATAAATTATAAAGCCAGAATTACAGATTACAATGTGTAGTGGGCCAGGATACGTAAAAATATTCAGTTGTTTGGACAGAAGAATCATCTGAGCTTATGGAGTTGGACCTTCATGGATAGTCTGAGACTTCCATTCCTTTCATGATTAACTTGGAGGGCTCAAGGCCCTATTTATGGAGGAAGAAATAGCAGCAGGTCTATACCAAGAAAGGTAGGTAGCAGGACATTATTTGTTGCCAGTGGAGTTGTGTGCCCAGATCATGGAATTTTCCTGTCCTATGGGACAATGGTAATGGAGACTATGAGGCATAGATCTTCTTCCAGATTTATGGGGGAGGTTGTAGTTATTTTAGCCAATGAAAGCAAGGACCACACACAGATTTCCTCATATAGGCCAATCTCTCTCTTAAATCTTGACTATGAAATTTATGTCTTTGTTTTGGCTGCTTAGTTGACAGTTTTTTTTAATCCTGGAATCATTTTGGGTTTATAACAGGGAGACAGACCAAGGACAACATTAAGAAAGCTCTTCTAATCCATAAATTTCAGAAGGGGAACAGTCATTATTGGTTTTATGTATGAACGCCAAGGAGAATTTTGACATTTTTGTTTGCTTCCCCAAGAAAGTAAAGGTTCCATATAGAATACCTCTATATGGCAGCAAGAGCACAGGTTAAGATTTTCTAGGGGCTGAGGCAGTTTGGTTTGCCCAGAGGCACAAGACACAGATGACTTTTTGCTTTGTACATGGAGCCATCAGACCAGGTCCTGAACTCATCAGAGTGTGGGAATTGGTGATGGTGAATCTGCACCAGCAGGTAACCTACTTTTGCAAACCACCTGTTTCTTTTTCTTAGCAAATTTGGGCAACTTCTTTACATGAGAGTATTTGAAAGGATTTGGGGTATTTAAGACATGGCTTGGGTGCTTTAAAGAGGTTATATCCCTTTACAAATATGACAATTTATTGGGATTCATTGGAGCCAGGAGAGAGGCAATTCCTGGGTATTTAACCTTCCATTAATCCACAAAGATGTCTCAGTTCCTTACTTAGAGACGTAGTTGTTATGAAAATAGAAATATTGGAAAATATGTCATTGCTGAATCTTAAATTTTCCCATCCAGTGTTGGAAGTGAAATCATCAATGATTCCATTGATTCTATTACCCATTTGATCTTTTCCTACCACTAGTCTTAAAAATGATGGCACTACAGTGGAAAATACTAAGGTTTTATATGAGCTGATATACATCTAATGTTGTCAGCTATAAAAAATACATGCTACATGATCAATGGTGTTTGTGGGTTAACAGTTCACATTTAGGATATCTGCCAGGAGAAGTGAGAGAGACAACATATTGGTTGTCTTTGATTTACAAGATAGCATGGAAATTCTTAGAGCACAGAAATTATTTTTGGTGGGTAACACAGCTGATGTATTGTGTACAAGTAAATAGACACTGATTTGTTGTCTTTTCCCTGGGCTGTACTATCAAGCCTTAAAGGAACAATATGGTCTTGTTGGATTGTTACAGGACAGCAACCTTTGGTTGAGTTTCTGGGGGATGGAAGAGTTCCTACAAGGAAGGATGGACTGGGTGTATCTGATGAGGGCAGAAAGGGGACTGAACTGATGAAGAATTAAACTGGTTTTGAGTTGAGGATGGGATTATGACACCCAGCTTACAGCTGTAGGTTAAAGTAAGAGCGGAGGCCTGACTGAAGAAATACTCTCTATGGCTAACAGTGCTTTAGTGGACTCACTTGAGGACCTCATGCTGCCAGTTTGGTCAAGTGGGAGGAGCTGTTGTGTGTCAGAATTTTGGGATGGGTAGCACAAAAAAGTATTTATAGCTGCCCAATATGTTCAGCCGGTGCACTTGTACAGATATTTTGTTTGGCAATGCATCTGTCATTTTTTTTTTTTTGGTGTGTTCCAAGTCGAGTCTATCTGAAAGTATGTGCACTGCAGTCCCCTTGAGGTTTTGGGGATATGTTTGATTAAGTGGGTGGTGATTGATGGCATATTTTTTTGGTTATGCGGAGCTGTAGGATTTTCCTGAGGAGGTGGGAAAATTTTATCTGGGCTTTTGACCAAATCAGTTTGGAATACAGATCTGTTATTGTTAGACCCTTATGATAAGTGAGGGCAGGTGAAGCAGTTATGATTGCTCTTTGCATTTCTGTTGATGTCCAAAAAAAAGCCATAGTTAGAAAAACAGAAAAGCCTACATCTTTCAGTTGGAGGAGATCTTCAAACCTTATGAAAGATTAGGAATAAGTTGAAGTCTTTTATGAACAGGGTGGAGAAGAAGAGGTGAGTAAACACTAAATGACAGTCTTGGGTGGATTGTTATTGTCGGACTCATCCAGCCAATTTTTTGGTTGTGTAACATAGTTCTAGTTTTAGAACTAACCACTGACAAATCTTTGGTATTGTTAGAAAGCATGATGGTGAAGACTTCCTATTCCTCCTCTCTCTTTTTCACCAGGTAGTTCCCTGCACGGGGATAGGACAATATCTTTTGGGCCTGAAAGAAGTGTGTAGGCCTGTTAAATAGTTAATGCATGGCACACTGACCCCTCCACCTTTCTTTAAAGAGACAGCTCTGTTTATTATTGCTGGTTTGCTCAGTATTTTTAGACATGTTTATTATTTTATTTTATTTATTCACTTTGTTAAATGGATTGGTAGTCTGAGCTACAGAGCCTTTTCAGCCACAACCCAGGCAAAATAGGCAACTGAGACCACCTTTACTTATGCAGAATTGTTTATGAAAATCTTGTTCAATCATGTTAATGTCAGCAGAGAGACAGATATAGCTACCTGGAGTAAGCAGAGGACAAATTAAAAAAAGTCACTCTGCATACCTCTCAACCTCTTAGAGCAAGACATCTTTACAAAACCATAAACAGAAGTGGGGCAAAGGCACAAAAATAGGGACACTTTTAAAATATTACTCTTACAAACTTAGAAAGTTGATAGAATAACAGGCTTTGCATTAACATGAATTTTCTGAGGGGTATGAAGTCTGAAACTTAGATGTCTGTCATTTTCTAACTTCAGTCTAATGATTTGCCACTAATTTGCCAGAAAACCACAATTTTATGAAAAATGGACCAAAAATATGAGACAAAAATCTGGACAGTTGGGAGTTATGCCACTCTGGCTGAATTTTAACTTCAATAGGATGTATAATAAAAGGAAGAAAATCAGATAAAAATTAGGGAGTACTATGCCCTGCAAGGTAAAAACACCCTCATCAATCTAAACAAGCAACTTAGGGAGATAATCAAGTCTACCAAAGCCAAATCCGAGGTAAGAATAGCCTCCCAGGCCAAAGACAATCACAAGCCAGTCTTCAGTTATCTCTGCAACCTCAAAGGCAATAGAGAAAACTGTACCAAACTAACTGTAGATGGAGACACCTATACAGAGCCAGAAGACATAGCAAATCTACTAGCTGACAAATTTAGGTGCAATTTTAACCCTGCAACCTCGCTGCCAGACACCCCTCAGGAAATATTCTAAACCATATGTCCCCCAGCTATCACTAGGGAACAGGTTCTCGATGCACTCTCCAAGGCAAAATACACTGCATCAGTGGGGCCTAATATCCCAGGATGCCTCTTTAATAGCATGAAACACAACCTATCAGGACTACTAGAATCACTGTTTACCTGTAGCCTCCCAACAGGTTTCATGCCAAGTGAATGGAGGAGTTTGATATTGTCCCTTTGCACAAGGGTGAGCCATATACAGATATGGGTAACTACAGACCATAGGTCTGACTCTTCTTGTATGTATAGCCATGGAAAGAATTATCATGCAAATGATAAACAATGACATAGGAAACCTTCATACACTGTGTATCTAGCAAGTCTGATTTTGTCAAGGGCAGGTCATGCCTACTCAACATGGTGGGTTTCTTCAAGAAGGTCGCCAAAGCAATGGCTGAGGGCAAAATGGTTCATACTGCCTATATGTTGATCTAGCCAAAACATTGAACATAATATCTCATTTGGACATTGCAGACAATCTCACAAAATTAGGTAAAAATCCATGTCAGCTGGCTCAAAGATAGGACCCAAAGAAGTTGGGCTAGGGGAATCTACCTCCACAAATAGCTAGTCACTATCTGAGTCCCTCAAGGCTTGATGCTGGGGTCACTCTTTAACATCCATTTCTCTGAAGTCAATGTCAACATAAGAGCCTTTGGCTGTCCCGTTTGTAGATGATAACAAAGTAGGTGGAGTGACAGAATTCCACAAAGACACAAATACCCTCCATAAAGGCCTGACAGACACATAACTGGTGCCAGAGCCACTATCTAAAACTCAATGCCAAGAAATACATAACAGTATCCATTGAAAAGATGTCTACCCCTGGAAACTGCCACATTGATAATACACTTCTTAAAGTAGATCCAGTGGTCAGGGATTTGGGAATACATGTAGACAGTAACCTGGCCTTTGTCCATTATGTGTCTGTGATAGTAAGGAAACCATTCTATGTTGTGAAATTCATAAGCAAGGCTATGGCATCTAGATCCACAGATGTCACTGTTCCACTGTACTTGGCCCTCACCAGAACAATCATGGAGTACAATGCCAAGTGTCCAGAGAAGTTCCTCATAAAAAGGATACAAGGTGTAAACAACGTGTCCTATGCTGAACTCCTCAAAGCCCTATCCATGTACTTAGTCTCCTACAGACTACAGAAATGTGATCTGTGCGTGGCCCACAATGCATTCTCTGATCCCATTCTGATGGACCTGTTGCACATCCACAAAACAAATAGCATGAGAGTTACCTGATCTAGGGACCTAAACCTTGTCTGCAACATAAATATGACATGCAGGTGGGCCAGGTATGTTTCTCAAAGACTACCCCTTCTCAAAAAAAGGCTTCCAATCCAGGTATAGCAGAGTTCTTCCCTAAACCAATTCAAGTGTAACTTGGAAGAGTGGATGAGGAATTGGAAATTTGCCATTAGTCAGGCACCTATGTCTCTAATGGAATGAGTACAGAGAGTGGGCTTTGAGGCGGTCAGCACAGGACATGTTGTTTACTCCCTATATTCATTTTTGTGAAATCCACACATGATTAAGCCTACATATACCCCTTAAACTAACCCTAGGGTATGAAAGGTTCATAGGATGGTACTAGGCTATCAGCCCTAGGGCCTATACAAGCCTAGCCATAACAATTCCCTGGCTATTTCTTCCCACATTATTTACTTTCCTGGACCCATGTCTAGCAGGGTGACTGACGTGATCCCTGGGGTGAATTTCCTTTCTCCCATCCAATCGTCAAGGTTCCTCTTGAAGAGGTCCAAAGAGGCACTCTGCTTGACATGTATGGGCAATCTATTCCAGAGTCTGGGGTGTCTCTGGGTCAGGAACCTATCCCTCCAGCATGTTTTGTTTATTGTGATGACAAGGTTTAGATCCCTGGAGCGTGTAGCTCTGAGGGATTGGGATTTCTTTAAGTGTAGCATGTCCAACAGCTCTGGGTTTGACATGGCCTTGTATGTTAAGCAGAGATCGCCTCTGAGTAGACGATATGCGACAGAGTATAGCTGGAGTTTTTAAGGCGGTCAGTGTAGGGCATCTGCTTTAGGCCTGTGATTCTTTTAGTGAGGTATTTCTGAGGCCTTTCCAGTTGTTGCAGATGTCTTGAGAGGTACATACCAAATGGGGCGTTGTATTCTATAATGGGTCTAATGAGGGATGAGTACAGTGGGACAATGACCTCCCTCCTTTTACCGGATGAAAAGCCCTTCGTGATGAGGTGTGCCACATAGAAGGATTTCCTGACTGTTGTGGCAATGTGGTTATCGAAGGTGAGACCACTGTCCACCTGTGTACCTAAGTCTCTTATCACACTTTCTGTGTTTAGTGTACTGCCACCTATATGGTAATTCATGGATACATGTTTTTTCCCAAAGGGGATAACAATACATTTCTTGGCATTGGGCTTGAGCCCATGGCTCTGGCACCATGCATCTGTTTCTGTAAGGTCCTTTTGTAGAGTATCCACATCATTTGGTCATTCAATAATGGCTCCCAGTTTGCAGTCATCCGCAAACTTTGTTAGCCAGAGTCCCTTAGTGTTGACCTGTACTTCAGAGAAGTAGATGCCAAACAAGAGCGTCCCCAGGATTGAACCCTGAGGTACTCCACTTGTCACTTGTCTGGAGCTGGATTTGGAGTCGGCTACTTTTACAGTGTGGGTTCTATCAGTAAGCCATTTAGCAACCCATTGGGTGACATAGGGATTAATGCCCAACTTAGTAAGTTTATCTATGATTCCAGAGTGGGGGATGGTGTCAAAGGCCTTGGCAAGGTCTAGATAGGCTGTGTGGACCATCTTGCCCTTGTCCATGGCTCTGGAGACTGATGCAAAGAAGTCAATCAGGTTCAGGAGACAAGATCGGCCCTTCACAAACCCAAACTGGGTGGGGTCCAGTGTTTGAAGGTTGCCAATGTCTTTGTTTATAAGTTCCATGATAATACGCTCCATGGCCTTGCAGATAAGGCTTGTCAGACTGATGGGACGGTAGTTTCTGGGATCCAAAGTGGATCCCCCTTGTGGATTGGGATAACTGTAGCTCTGCGCCACTCAGTGGGCACAAAACCTGAGGTGAGGCTATGATTAAACATGACACTTAGGTGAGGTGCCAGTTCATATTGTAGTTCATGTAGTACACAGCCCGGGATGTCATCTGGTCCCATGGATGCTGTATTCTTGGCTTTAGAGAGTGCGTTTTGTACCTGTGTGACCGTTATTACTGGAATTTGGCAATCTTCCGGTATTGAGATGGGCCATTTAGGGGTGAGAGGGGGTGAAGTTGGCACTGAATCGATCTGCCAGGATATTGGCAATATCCTTCAGATCAGTATATTTAATGCCATTCTGTTTTAGCTCAGAGCAGATCTGAGCATTGCCATTTAGATTCTTGACATAGTTATAGAATGCTTTGTGATTGTCTTTGGAATCTTTGGCAATTTTATTTTCGTAACTAGCTTTGGAGGATTTTATGAGGCATCTCAGTTTCTTACTGAGGCTAGTAAGGGAGTTTTTTGCATCCTGGGATTTTCCTCTTTTCTGAAAAAGTTTCTTCCTTTTGTTGTAAAGTTTGTTTATGGCAGGGAACCAGCAGATTGGCTTCCTTTTTTTGGATGAGAGCATTTTGGTTCTATTTGGGATGGCACGATTCATGCATGAGTGGATGTACTCGTACAGTGCCTTAGTTTAGGATTCAGCAGTTGAACTTTCAGTTCCCGTCTGCATGGGTGTCATGAAGTTTGTCACTTCTGACTTGAGTAGCATGAAGTTGGCTTTGGAGAAGTTTTTTATGGTGGTTTCTTTACTGGGGGGTGGGGGTGGGATGTGGATGTTAAGGGTGATTAGCTTATGGTCAGACCTGACTAACGAGGGGGTGACCATAGGTATGGAGCATTGATTTCCCATGTTGGTAATGACCAGGTCTAGGATATTGGAGCCCCTGGTGGGACTATGGATTAGTTGATCCAGGGCGTTGGAATTTATGAATTCCAAGAACCGTTGCGCAAAGGTGTTGGGACATGAGTAGTTTTCCCAGTTAATGGCAGGGTAGTTAAAATCACCCAGTATTAGGGTGTTTGGTTCTATCTTAATATTTTCCAGTATGTTTAGAAAGGTGTAGTGAGAATCTTGGGGTATGGTAGGGGATCTGTAGCAAGCTACAATTTGGATTGCAGTCTTACCTAGTGTTAGTTGCACTTGGAGAATTTCAGACACATTGTGTTGGCCAACTAGCCTGGTGGTGTGAATATCCTTGGTGAATATTGACACTCCTCCACCTTTAGTGTTACGGTCCTGGTTTGGTGGCCGAAAAGTGTGGTAAGAGTTGTAGCCTGGTATTGCAGGGGTGCTCTCTGGAGCCTTGAACCAGGTCTCAGACAATATGAACTGGCACCTCACCTAAGTGTCATGTTTAATCATAGCCTTACAGATATCGATGTTCTCCATTTTTAGGAGTGCCTCGAGAGAGTGCATTTTGAGGTTTAGACTTCTAGCATTGAGTAGCATTACCTTCAGATTTTGTATGCTTGTACCTGTTACGGTGGTGGTTTTGTCCTTTGAAGTTTGCCTAAAAAAGGCACTATAGGGGTGGCAAGAGCCTAAGCCAGTAACCTGAATCCCAGGGGTGACAGGTGCAGACCATCTCTGGCAAAGCATCGTGGTCTGTCAATCATGTCGTCCCAGGCAGACAGATACTGGATCCCCTTTGAATGACACCATAAGCTTAGCCAATTGTTGAAGTCAATCATTTTATCCTTATATTGTGGTATCATTCTGGGCGAAGGCAGGATGCTACTCAGGGCTAGGGTCATACCTGCCTGGGCCACATGATCCGAGAGCTCTTCCATGTCTCTTTTCATGTAGTCCAGGGAGGTACGTCTCAAGTCATTCACTCCAACATGGACAATGACAGAGTCATATTTGTACTTGTTGTGGAGTGACTTGAGTGCATGCGTTATGTGGCGGATCCTGGCACCCGACAGGCAGCTGACTGTAATTTTCTCCTTATTCAACCTGGTGAGAGGGACATCAGTGTGCCGGACTATAGAGTCACCTATGACTAAAGTGTTAGGTACATTGTCTTGCCTTAGGGGCTGTTGCTGTTGGTACAGGTTGTTTGGTACATTTGTGAAGAATGGCTAGGCTTAAAAAGGCCCCCTAGGGGTGTTGGATTAATAATCACCTATGAATACAAAATATAAATCAAGGAAGTATATAGTATATTATGTGAGAAGGTACAGAACAAAGTTTCTATAACAGTACAAAATTTAAATAGATATTGTTTGGTTGTAAACAATCAACAGAAAAGAACATCAGATAAGGAGTAAGTGAAATATAATGATTAAACAGAGCAGTAGGAAAACTTAATCAGAGGTTTGGATCAAAACTTTAAGGAATTGACTTTGCAGTGCTGTAGTACAAGCATTCTGTTTTGGATGTTAGTACTGGTAGGTAGTACAAAATGCAGATCATGTCTCCTAAACCTGATAGACTTCTTTGAAGCAGTCACCAAAGCCATAGTTGAGGGTAAGGTGGTTCACACAGCCTATCAAGATCTCACCAAGGCTTTCGACACCATCCCCCCACTCTGGGATTATAGATAAACTTACTAAACTAGGTATAAATCCCTATGTCACAAGATGGATTGCCAACTGGCTCACGGACAGAACCCACACTGTGAAAGTAGCAGACTCCACTTCCTGCAGACCAGTGACAAGTGGAGTACCACAGGGTTCAGTCCTGGGTCCTCTCCTGTTTGGTAACTACTTCTCTGAAGTACAGGCTAACACAGAAGGTCTTTGGCTTACAAAGTTTGCAGATGACTGCAAACTGGGAGCCATAATCAAAACTCCAAAAGATGTGGACATCCTACAAAAGGGCCTCACTGAGACAGATACCTGGTATCAAAGCCATGGCCTGAAGTTCAATGCCAAAAAGGGCATTGTCATCCCCTTTGGTAAAAACTCTTTAACCATGAACTACCACATAGGTGGTAGTCTACTTAACACCGAAAGTGTGATATGAGACCTTGGGACACAGGTGGACAGTAGTCTCTCCTTTGATAATCACATTGCCACAGTGGTCAGGAAATCCTTCTATGTGGCACACCTCATCACAAAAGGTTTCTCATCCAGAAAACAAAGAGATCATTGTTCCCCTCTACACGTCACTCATTAGACCCATTATAGAGTACAGCACCCCTTTTGGTATGTACCTCACAAGACATCTACAACAACTGGAGAGGCTACAGAAATACCTCACAATGATGCCCTATGCAGACCGTCTCAAAAAATCCAGCTTTACTCCATCACATATCACCTACTCAGAGGCGATCTCTGCCTAACATACAAAACTATGTCAAATCCAGAGCTGTTGGACATGCTCCACTTAAAGAAATCCCAATCCCTCTGAGCTACACGCTGTAGGGACCTAAACTTTGTCACCACAATAAACAGAACATGCTGGAGGGATATATTCCTGTCCCCATACTCTGGAACAGACTACCAATCTATGTCAAACAGAGCTCCTCATTAGCACTCTTCAAGAAAATCTTGATGATTGGATGGGAAATAGGAAATTCACCCCAGGGATCACTTCTGTGGCTCTGCTCAACAGGGGCACAGGAAAATAATTTTCTTGGGTGGCGAAAGCCAGGGTACCTTTTTGGCTAGGCTTATATAGGCCCTAGGGCCAATAGCCCAGTACCTACCAATGAACCTATGGTAATTTACAGAATTTGCTTTTGTACAGAAAGCTTGTATTTAAAGGCTACATCCCATTGGAAAGTTTGAAGCTGTATAGTTAAGTATATAGTAGCCTGTACCAAAAAAGGAGCACATATATGCATCAACTTATTGTATTAGTGCATTAGAATTTAGTGAAATTGCTGAATTCTTGGATCAGCTGCAACAATAATTTCTTTGTTGCAGGAACAATCTTAGAAAAAAAACTTTTTCTCTTTATAACTTTGCTGAAAGAGGGCCTTAAAAGTGTGATGGCAATACATCCATTTGAGCACGGTGGATAAATAATTTTCTTCTGCTTAAGTTTTGCTGCTAGGGGTGGATAACGATAGCAAGTCAATAGCTTGTGTTTCGTATAGTTTAGCAGAAGCTCGGCTCTTGTTGTAACAAGTAACCACTTGGCCTTACTTTTTGTGATGCAATGATGTTCTCTGGGCTGCCAAGGAAAATTAATCTGCTGCGGTTATTCACTGTTACTAGCAGAGTGCAAGTGTTTTGTGCTGAGTACATGGCAAATACTGGTAAACAGTATTCAGATTTTTTGACATTAACATTTGAACTGCTAATGTCTTCCTTGCTTCCTGGGGCAGTAGATTAGTGTATTTGTAGACCACTCCAAGCTTAGTAAGAGCAAGACTTGTAATGCAGCTAGTGTGTGTGTGTGTGATGTGAATGTAAGTCGTTGATCCAAGACAATATCTAGTATCTTCACTGTGTTACTGCAGGAAGTGGTATTCCCTGAAGGATTGCAATTAATACAGCCGGATTGTTTGTACATTTGTGATGAAAGATGAATTATATTGCTATTGTTCTTTTGCAATTAATGACCATGCCTGTCCAATTATCTAACTAGTCCTGAAGTCCTTTTTCTAGGTTTTGTTGTAGTTTAGAAATGTACTCATTTGAAGTGAAATCAATGATATAATCAGTATACAGAGTAAAATTTAAATAAGGTAAATCCAGTGAGAACCTAAAGGCTTCAAGTTAAGAGTTTGTGGTTCACAGACTGAAATGCAGCTATAAGTTGGTGACTGAGGCTTCAGTAAGTTTACCTTTTTTTCACTGCTTCATAAATGTAGTTAGTTACCCTATAGTCTGCTAGGGGAGAAAGTATTGCAAATGGTTTAAAGTTTGAAGCGGTGTTGAGGTTTTTGGTATTGGGGGGCTGGAATGGTAGCTGCATATTTCCAGCTATACGGAATTATGCCCAGGGTAAAAGCAAAGGAGATTACAAATCTGGCGTAGTTTGCATTTGTGGTCGAAGCTATTCTTAGATGAAGCACTGAGTGTTTTACTGATTTATGAATATCAATATTTTCTTTTCATGCATGTACTTCATTTGATGAAATAGATAAGTAAAAGGGAGGCAGTTCACTTACGTCGAATAAATAACTATTGGTAGGACTTGGATCAGGTTGGACAGTGTCCATTTGGTGGTTTCAGGGATGTGGAGATAAGGATTTTTATGTCATTTTTAAGAGTTCTTTATTTAGATTTTGTTGTTTATTGCCCATGGAATAGTGCTCTCAATGTTGAGGTGATTATGGAGTGAAATGAGATTGATACGTCAGAGAGGTAGATTACCCTCTGCTATTGCAAACTGATAAAGATTCTGAATTATTTCTGCTTCATTCAGCATGTACTGTATACTGAATTTGTCGTGCTTAACAAAGACATTTGCAACTAACATAAAAGCAGTTAAATTACAAGTGCATAAGCCATAAAAACAAAACCAGAAGTCAATACAGGCTTCATTTATCAGTGAGATTTCTAACGTCTTGGCACTCAACAGCCCTTTAAAGCACATGGAAGTTTCAAGTGATATGAAAAGAGATGAAAATACATAGAGGAGGCCAAAATAAGGAGGAAAGTTTTGAGGTAATGCATGTGGGACATGAATGGAGGGCTAGACATCAGATAACTCAAAACTGATGATGGGTTTTGAAGAAAGAGGTAAGTGAACAGTCTTGGAAATAGAAAAAACATATAACTTATAAGGATAAAAGGGGAAGAAGTGTGAAGAAGGCACAGTAACATTAGTCCAAACATTTAAAGAGCTAGGAATATTCTAAATAGATGGGGAATATAAGCAGAAAGGATGCAGAGAAATAAGAAAGATGGATAGCTATGAAGAGGATGAAGAATGGAAAGGCTGTTGGTCCAGATGAAATGCCTGTGGAAGCATGGAGGTGTTAGGTGAAATGGCAGTAGAGTTTTTAACCAGATTGTTTAATGAAATCTCGGGAAGTGAGAGGATACCTGAGGAATGGAGAAAAAATGTTTTGGTATCGATTTTTAAGAATAAGGGTGATGTGCAGACCTGTAGTAACTACAGAGGGATTAAATTGATCAGTCACAGCATGAAGTTATGGGAAAGAGTAATGGAAGCTAGGTTAAGAAGGGACGTGATGATTAGTGATCAGCAGTATGGTTTCATGCCAGGAAAGAGCCCTACAGATGTTATGTTTGCTCTGAGAGTGTTGATGGAGAAGTACAGAGAAGGTCAGGAGGAGTTGCATTGTGTTTTTGTAGACTTAGAGAAATCATATGACAGGGTGCCTAGAGAGGACTGTGGTATTGTAGGAGGAAGTCGGGAGTGTCAGAGAAGTATGTAAGAGTGGTACAGGATATGTACGAGGGTAGTGTAACAGTGGTGAGGTCTGCGGTGGAAGTAATGGATGCATTTAAGGTGGAGGTGGGATTACATCAAGGATCAGCTCTAAGCCCTTTCTTATTTGCAATGGTGATGGACAGATTGACAGATGAGATCAGACAGGAGTCCCCGTGGACTATGATGTTTGCAGATGACATTGTGATCTGTAGTGAGAGTAGAGAACAGGTGGAGGAGACCCTGGAGAGATGGAAATATGCTCTAGAGAAAAGAGGAAAGAAAGTCAGCAAGACTAAGACAGAATATATGTGTGTGTGAATGAGAGGGTGGCTAGAGGAATGGTGAGGATGCAAGGAGTAGAGGTGGCGAAGGTGGGTGAGTTTAAATACTTGGGATCAGTGGTTCAGGGTAATGGTGAGTGTGAAAGCGAGGTGAAAAAGAGAGTACAGGCAGGATGGAGTGGGTGGAGAAGAGTGTCAGGAATGATTTGTGACAGACGAGTAGCTGTAAGAGTGAAAGGGAAGGTCTACAAGAGGGTAGTGAGACCAGCTATGTTATATGGGTTGGAGACAGTGGCATTGACAAAAAGGCAAGAGTTAGAGCTAGATGTGGCAGAGTTAAAGATGTTAAGATTTGCACTGGGTGTGACGAGGGTGGACAGTATTAGGAATAAGTATATTAGAGGGTCAGCCCAGGTTGGAAGGTTTGGAGACAAAGCCAGAGAGGCAAGATTATGTTGGTTTGGACATGTGCTGAGGAGGGATGCTGAGTATATTGGGAAAAAGATGCTAAGGATGAAGCTACCAGGTAACAGGAAAAGAGGAAGGCCTAAGATAAGGTTTATGGATGTGGTGAGAGAGGACATGCAGGTGGTTGGTGTGATAGAGCAAGATGCAGAGGACAGGAAGAAATGGAAACAGATGATCCACTGTGGCAAACCCTAATGGGAACAGCTGAAAGAAGATGATGTAGAAGTGTGGATTATATAACAGAAACTTATATTCATGATATAATAAAAAAGTTTGAGTGCGAATAGAACTTAATTAATCAATGTGGAGAAATGATTTCAGTAAGAAGAGTTGGCTGTAGCTGAAAAGGAAGTCATATGATGCACTTGAAATAAACTCCATCTAGCACTGCAAGTGATGTACATGGAACAAAAATTTCAAAGAAAAAATTCCAGGAACAATAATCTGAAGGCTGGAAAAAAAATTGCAGAATGTGAACTGCAGGGAGGAGAAGGGCAGAATAATTAAGTCCTGTCCAAAGTCTGGTCATCTGGGGATGCATTTGAAATACATCAGATGATGTTATGAATGTTGTGTAGGGTGGAATAATAATAATAATATAAAAATTATTATTTTTTTATACATAGCTAGTGCTCATGATTAAGAATGACAAAACTTTAATAGCACATGATGCTGGTTCTCATGATGGCATTTTTGATATATGTCCAGCAAGAAGACACTAACAGGGGGACATATGCTGACAATACAGATGAGGGTTATGTTGAGAAATAATAAGTCTAGACCAATATTTGCAAAGCTGATAATTGGTCCTAAATTGTTTGTAATATGAATGTTTAATAGCATGCATGTCACTTGTAAATGTCCCTTTATTAGAGACAAGCAATTAGGAGAAGTGTGAGGAGAGGCAGTGGTGAGTGAGATTACTGGCTACACAAATATGAAGATAAATATGCAAAATTACTGAAGTGACACAGGAGGGGATCAAGAGCGATTTGAGAAGGGGTATGAATGCTGAAGATGATGACTTACAAGGGCCTGAAGATCAGAGAACAACAGAAAGAAGGAAAGTGTAAAATGAAAGAGATTATGAGAACATGAATGCCAGAAGAATGACAGAATATAGTCTACAGTTTGGGAAAAGAGAAGTACTGTTGGTGTGACAGATTACTGGGGACTGCAGAAGGATTATGGGGTGAATGTAACTTGTGACTATTATGTCTGGAGTTGGAATGGGAGAGTTGGGGATACAGAAGTTGAAATGGATGGAAGCAGAGCCATAAGTAGGGCTGGGCAAAGGGGGCAACTGCCTCAGGCACAATCTGTTAGGGGTGTGTGGAACAGCAGTTGCTGATGAAGTGAGAGTGTAGTACTGGTATTTAAGATGCTCTGGGTGATGTCTTCTTAAGGTAATTTTGATACTGCATTTGCACTCAGGAGCTCAGAGTGATAGCAACTATAGTAAGGTGCACAAGGCGCTTCCTGCAGTTAGAAGAATCTTTTTTTTTACCTCGACTTTTGGTTAAGAGCGGTACCAGTTTAAGGAGCTGCCCAGGGCACCAGATGACTTAATTATGACAGTAGGTAGAAGATGTAAAAGGGGAGGGGAGAAGTGATTAGTAATAAAAGGGGTGTAGGATGTTGACAGTGGAGGGTGTGATGTCCCTCCTCTGGGCCACTGATCAAGGAGTCCCAATTCTCACTACAGACACTAGTGAGGGACGCTCACTTGGAACAAAATTAGATATATGCAGTATTTTTAGATGCAGCTCTCTGCATCAAGAATAATTTCCCTTAAGAGCACACAGGGAACACACTCCCAAGACTCCCCACTGACCACAGCTGTAGAGCTGAGTCCTTAGCTGAGTATTCCAAGCCAAGTCCTCCACCACCTTTTCTGTGAAACCAGTGCTTTGTGTCCCTGCTCCAAATAGCTGACACACACACTCTGAGATTTCATTTTCTCAAACACACACACCTGGGAAAAGCTGGCACAGATTTACCAGCTATGCCCCCTCTGCCCAGACTATAAGGTAGATACTGCCACCAGAAAACTCCAAAGCCAGCTACTCTAAGGCTTTTACAAGGGTACCCAATTATACTGAGTAAAATTAATACTAATACAAATGGTAGTGTTTGACCAATGCAGCAAGGCTTTCAGGAGTGGCCACAGTGTCACCAAATAAATATAAGTACTCTCAATGGTTAAAATATTCTGTAAAAGACCAGCCACAATGAAAAGTTTAAATATATTTAATAATAAATAATAAAAGAACATGAAAATACTAAATATCTGTTTACAATAAACACCAGAGTTTCAATCACAGGAAATATTAAAAATAACCCAGATGGAAAGGTTCATACAGAAAAAACATACTTAACTAATCTCACTATATTTTTCTGACTGATCTAAAGAATTACTGTCTCCTAGTTCACTTACTAGAGGAAGGCAAGATGAAGTGGATGAGTGTTCCTTCTTTGTCAGGTTTCACAAACAGAGTGCCCGTAGACTTTTGTCTCAACTAGTATTAAAACATCATTTTAATGCTGGGTCACAGAATGACATCACATACATCTAGTCACCTGACTTCCGATTTCCACACTACTCTTTCAGTATCCTCTGTTACAATATATTCAACAGTTACAATACAGTCTGACATACAGGTGTATTTCTTTTCTGTCCAGCAGGTCCCACTGTTAGTACATTTTTAACACAAGCAGCTTTACAAATACATTGTAAAACACAAGCACCTGTACAAATCAGTTTGATATACATATAACAGAATTCTTTACAAACCTTCAGCTAGCTATGCTGGCATATGTTACACATCCACTGCTCTACTTCTCCTGGCATTGCTGGCAATACCTCACATCATCACATGGGGATAAAAGAGAAACTGAAAGATCAGAGTGTGAGATTAGACCAAAGAGAAAAAAATAGGATTATGTAAGTAACACAGAATGCTGGGGGAACAGGAAACTTTGGAAGAGAGTTAAAAGACTCAGAATGGAGGGACTAAGTCTATAGTGGTACAGAAGATTAAAGTTAAGAGCTGGGGTTTTACAAAGGTAAAGGGGAGTATCTACAGAGTGGTGAAAGGAAATTATGCAAAGATAAGGGCAAAGAGGGATGTGACAGTAGCAGTTTATAAGATGTGAATCTGGGAAGTGCTGAGAGTTATAAGGGAGGATATGGCAGTAGAAGTAAGACTAAGAAGTGAAGTATAATGTAGTGGATGAAAACCTTAATCTAGTTAAAAATGGAGGGCTGGATGAGCTATTTAAAAGGTGCAAATATGGCGTCTGCAGTTGGAAAGAGATGGGTAGAGCAGTAATAGTGGGTATGCGTGCGATTATATATATATATATATATATATATATATATATATATATATATATATATATATATATATATATATATATATATATATATATATATATATATATTCAAACACACACACACACACACACACACACACACACACACACACACACACACACACACACAAAAACAAAACCACATTTCCAAAAATATCCTGTTGACTGCAAGTACTTTAGTATCAAATAACCAGAGAGTCCACTCCAGCAGATAACTGCAAAAAGATGATTTATTAGTTAGCACTATGGACTTAATCAGACTAAGAAACATTTAAAACACAAGTAAGGTTAAATAAAGTTTGTTGCAAAATACCACATTTTCAGTTTACACCAATCAACACACATTCCAGCTCATAAGCACTTTATTTCCTATAGCTTAGTACATTAATATATATCTATAAAAATTCATGTAAAATAAAATAGCAGCAAAGTTCAAGTTAATAGCAGGAATTAAACTTCAGAGCTTCTGCTTGCAAGGCTAACTTTTTAACCCCTACACCAGAGAATATTCACAACACAGAATGGAAATATTGTTATTTCAGTCTCGTATTTTAGCCCCATCTGAAGGGCCAGGGTGGTAGATACTTTTATTTCATTAAAAACATTTGTGAGACAGACAAATTAGTAAGTTCTTGCTGCAATAGAACTGAGAACAAAGAACATTAGCCTTGCAGTCCCAAGTAAACCCAATAACTTTAATCCTGTCTTGCACTTTACTGATACCACATTTGAAGCAGTATTTAAAAGGGAACTGAGATTGTTTAAATCAGCCTGCACAGAAATGCTATTTTAATTTAGAACCTTTTGAAAGAGACACTTTGAATAAACTCAAATGCTCTATGAAAGTTGATAAGGGCAGTGCCCTCATAGTGATGGACATGTAGAGATATGTGCAGAAATGCAGTTGATATTATCTGATGTTAGCTGTTATAACCTAGTGATGAGTGATATTAATGGCACATACCCCAAAACTTGATGAGATGTTGCTAGAGTTGCTAACCAAATGTTTTCTTTCACAAGGAATGTTCAATACATATTTGGTTTCAAAGCCAGTAATTCCTGTATTTTTGGTATTCCCAAGGTACGTAAACATGAAATAGACCTTCATTCAGCTGGAAGGTCAAAAACCGAAGCTTTGGCCATTCTGGCAGACAAAATGTTGAGCCTCTTCATGAAATATGTACCTTCTTATATAAAAGATGCATTTGATTTTGTTTACAAATTAAAAGATCTTGCAGTTTTATAGAAAACGTCATTAGTTACTTTGGATGTGCAAGCCTTGTACTCGGTTATTCCAGAAGACATAAGAATAGCATGAGTAATTTCTTTTATGCAAGAAAAAGTTGAAATACCTGGTTATTGGTGCTGCTATGGGGGGCCGTTATGGCTCCTAGTTATGCAAATCTTTTTAAGGCCAGATGGGAAGATTATTTTGTATATCAGTCAACTTTTATGCAGTACATTACTGGCTACTGGTGATAAAGTGATGATTTATTTCTTTTTTGTGGTCAGGGAGTTTACAGACGCTGGGTGATTTTTCTAAATTATGTAAATTGAACCATTCAGTCTGCACAGTTTACATCACACTATTCACAGGAAGAGTTTTTGGACATAGAATTTTCAGGATACTTAACATAGGGATAACGTAGGCACAAGGATTTACAAAAAAGCAAGCAAGTGGGAATTCCTGTGTTCTCTACAGCAGTGCACAGTCAGAGGGCCTAAAACTGAACATAGTTAGAAGCCAGATGTTTGGGGTCTCATGTCTAACCTGCCAAGAAACAGATTTTGAACAAAAGATAAGAGAATGTAAAACATGTTTAAACAGACAGATTACTGTGAGGTGAAAGTTAATGAAGAGCAAGTGAAAGGCAGGGAAATTCAAACCCATTATTAGGGGGTTAAGTTAAAAGGGAATACAATGAAAGGGAAACAACTTGCTGATGCTTAGTTACTCTGGGGTCCTATTACATGATCGAAGAAGCATTCTGTTGAATGCGTCTTGATCAAACGTAAAAGAATGAAAGGGCAAAATAGCTAAGCGGCCTTTAAGTGAATTTTTTCCCTGGGAAAGAATTTGCTTGGCAGCTTCCGTTACTTCTCATTTTTGGCACTGTAGTGCGATCTCGGAGTTGGTATATTCAAGTAGAGGGGTGTGGGGGCCACTTTATGTAATGTTTTAAAGTTTTTTTTTTTTTTTTTTTGGAACAGCGATTTTTTTCCCCTTAGAAAAAAAATCGCTGTTATGAGGTTTCGACATTGTAAGCTTTCGTTTACATGGGGTCGATTAATCATCGTTTGCTTTTTAAGCATTCAATGGTGTAATATAGACACGTTACTCTGATGACCATAAACAAGTCTGGTCCCTAGTCATGGGGATACAATTTAGTGTAGATAGTTTTGTTATTAAAAGCATTATAGGAAACAATTGGAAGATTCTGAAAAGTAATGCAACTGTCTCTATGGCTGTTGGTGAGAACCTTTATTTTTATAACATCAAAGGTGACAACTTAAGTTTATTGAAAATGAATGATCACAGGGTGAGAGAAAGAGTCACAGAAAAAGAAGGGAACTTATGCCTGTTTTTTGTGGCACTTTCTGGTTCATTACTAATAGTCCATATTATGGTGATGAGAGAACAGGGAAAATGTATACTGCTGACAAACATTTTAATTGTGGTATCAAGAATGTTTTATGTTGCTGCATGCATCTTAGTAAAATGGGCAAACAACTTCAGCGAAGGATACAAAACCATGTATATGCTATAAAAAGCAAAGATAATCACAATGCATTATACAAACATTCCTCATTATGTACAAATTTTAAGAAATTTGCATTTTATGTGATGAAGAGTGTAAGTACTTCTGAAACAGGAGTGGATGTTGAGTTAATGTTTGATAGGAGGAAACTTTTCTGGCAACTTGAGCTGGCAGCTAACATTCCCTCAGGTTTGAATAAATTTATTAGTATCAAGCTGGAAATGAAAATTAATAAGTAGCAATATTCCCATTTTGTGTTATGAATATTCTCTGGTGTAGTGTTTAAGATATTAGCCATACAAGCAGAAGGTCTGAAGTTCATCTCCATCTCCTGATGGATTGAAAGTAGTTTGAAGGAGGAAATTAGTGACATAAGTGTGTTGGAGATAGAGACAGGATGAGGAAATTGGAAAAGGAACTGAAGCACTTGCAGAAAAGGAGGGAAAAGAAGAAGTGTGTTCAGGAATGAGATAAGCACACAAGAAAGATGCATGATAGCACTGAGCATAGTATGGGAGAAGTGGGCAGGGAAGATGCTGCATTCCAAACTCAAGACGAAAAAGGAAAAGTTAGTGATTAGAGTATGAGAGACTAAATCCAGGGATGAAGAAAGGAAGGTTATGATGAATTTCTATGAGTCACCATACAGTAGGATGGAGGGAATGAGGAATAGAGGAGCTAGGAAGAAATAATTGATGGGATGGCTGGAAGGTGAATGAAGTGCGTACGGACGAGATGATTCAGGCAAAAAAAGTAGAAGAGGCTGTATGCTGACTGAGAAGTGATTACAGCTGAAGTGTAACTATCTTTCTAGCAGATTTTTATAAAGAGATCAGGGAAAGACTGAGGAGCACTTGCAAAGATTTTTAAAGAGGTACTAAAAAGGGAGGAATTGTACAGAATAACAAATTAAACAAGAACCACTGCAGTTGCTAAAGAAAAAGGTGGGGAATAAGATTAGGTCAGTTTCTGCTGTAAAATTAGATGCAAAGTTCCTACTCAAACTTTTTGCAAATAGGTTAGAAAAAGGTTTTGCAGATATAGCCAGGAAGAGATGCATATGTTTTCCTAAAGGCATGCTGTCTGTGGAAAATCAATGCATGCTACATAGGTTTTACAGCAGAAATGGAGGAGAGGTTTTCAAAAGTGCAGATGTGATACTCTGATATCACGGAACATTTAACACAGTAACATGGAGTTCGTGCATAAGGTCCTGAATGAGAATTGGAGTGGGGTGAAGTATTTTAGGCAAGTGGAAGCTTTATATATGGCCTTGACCCAGTTTTGGAACTGTTGGCGAATAGTGAGGCATCAAGACAGATGAAGGTAGCAAGGTGGACTAGACAAGGGTTTCCCTACCCCTGTACCTTTATTTGATAGTCATAGATGTGTTACCAATGAATATAAGACAGAGGCTGGAAAAGTTTAAAAAATATAAAGGTGGAAAGTATGTTGAGGACTTTATAGGAATGGCAGAGAATACTGGGAGTTTTTGCTGGATATGATTGATAAGTTTCAGAGGATTGGGTGAGTGTGGCATTTAGTGTACAGTTGATAACATTGTAAAAATGGGGGAAGGAGGACTATGTAGGTAAGAGAAAGTGTGTGTGTGTGTGTGTGTGTGTGTGTGTGTGTGTGTGTGTTGTGCCCAGCATACCAAATAGCATCCCCACCGGGTGTCCCAACAATCTCAACCCAGAGCAGCAATGGCTGTTTTTTTGAGATCCTCACACTCTTTAATGTAAAATGGGCCCAACAGTCTTGTAAGAGAGTCACATTTTCACTACATACATCCATGATGACGGCCTTTGTTAGTACCCAAAGCTTTTGACTAACCATAGGTGAGGAGGAGACACATGCTGACTGTAAATGAAGACCATCATCCTATGATGTGGATCTAACTTCACCACTACAGTCAGGTAGAATACCTGTAGTACTGCTGCAACCAGACCTACCTGCTGGTCAGTTTCCTGATCCTCTCTATATTAATTTATGAACAAGACACCAAGATGAGCTCATGTACCTGATGTAGCTGCTTCTCATCTCACCTGTAGAAAGCAGCTATTTTCTTATTGAAAACCTTGACCTTTAGTGTGTGTTTTGCAGTAACTTGAGACAGAGAAGACATTTTCATCTGCAAACACTATGGCTTCAGCCCGAATGTCTCAAACTAGATACTCAGCAAACTTCAGCTGTTCCTCCCATGAAAATCATAAACAGGGAAGGAGAAAAAACATACATTAGGTGGAGTCCAAGGCCCACATTAATAAGAGAAGACATAATCTTGCTTATGTTTATTCTCCCATTCCATGATGTCACCTTAACTTCCACTCCTTCCATTGGGTGCCACCAATTGCCATATGTTTCCTGTATATTCCATCTTTCTGTTCATAGGACATTAATGCTTAGGTATTTTCCTCACCTTTACACATGCACACATGCACAGACACACAGACACTTACTTGCACATAACACATATGGGCAGCTTGGAAGATTGTCAATTCATCTGCAGCATACGTTGGGGATGTGGGAGGACAACCTAGACAGACAGAGGCAGGACACGCAGATCCACACAAATAACAGCTCAGTTGGGAATAGAACTAGACCAAGTTTGGTGTGTCAATATTGCTAATTGCTATGCTTTTGTACTACCTGGTTTAACATAATGGCTAAAGAGATTCCTGTAGGGAAGGTTAGCAAATTCAGCTGCACACAAAGTAGACACTTAGCGGAGACTTCAAAGCAAAAGGGGAGCTGCAAGAAACAACTGAATGGGTGTGAATAATTGGAATTATGCGGGCTTTGTCTGTGATAAAACAGTCGGGGTCAGTCACTTCCATCAGTACCCATTCATTTGAGCTTCTTTATTAGCTATATACACCTTAGATGCCTGATTGCAACCAAATAAAAATAATAATAGTTGTAGTAATCACAGTAACATATTTGTTTGTTTTACTCAAACACAATACATTAGCTCTGCCAAGCTAGGTCAATGACGTCTTAACTGTGAGCAAATGACAGCAGGAGTCAGTTTCATCTGCAAACTGCCTCTATGGCCTCCAACTGCAGCCACTTTATTGACTGTACACCTCTGGTGTCTGGTTTTGACCAAATGAATGAAAAGTGTATAAATAATGGCCATAGTAATATACTTCAGTTGATGAAGTGGTGCAGCCCCACTATGGGGTCTCTGTAGCCTACTGCAAATGATAATTCTGGGGAAGCAGCCTATGGAAATTAACCATGTGTCTTCCTGCAGAAATGCCTTCACATTCTCGGAATCACTCGGCTGCATAGGACTTCAGCCAGCTGTGCTAATGAACACAGCCAAAAGCTCACATTTACTGATTGCCGCCAGTGGGTGAGATCATGTTACAGGTAAGTAAAGGGGAGTTCAGCAGACAAGTAGTGGATAGGTAGTGATGGGAGGTCTGTTCAACTGTATTGAGAGATGAGCAGTTGTGTGTGTGTTTGCCTGAGTAGTGAAAGTAGGGAGGTTAGTTAGGGGATATGTAGGGAAGGTAGGTGTGTGTGTGCATGTGTGTGTGTATATATGACTGAATGGATCAGCATATCTGTGAGTACAATCAGGTAAGTGGGATGTGTGTGTGTGTGTGTGTGTGTGTGTGTGTGTGTGTGTGTGTGTGCGTATGAGTGACTATGTGTCTGTTGTCATATTTCCATGCTCCATTTGACTAATGGAAATTGCAAATCTTGCAATATTGGGGAGAACACTAGAGATAACTTGATATCACACCTGAATGCACTTAAAAAGATAAAAGAACAATGTTCTGCAGCATGAACCCATAGGGTGGGGAGGAGGAACACTATGGGTGTGCTATATCATGCCATAAAGACACTTAAAAAGATTTAAACAGTGTACTATTGGCACTCATGCACACCTCTTTGTCAGAGTGTTCTCTCTCTCTCTGTACCACCACTAGACACCATGGATGCTCTTAACGTATTACCTTAAGTCTTTGAAAAAAAGTTAAAGTAAAAGCAGCAGGGGAAGCTGTAAACTCTGTCCCCTTAAAACAGGAAGCAGGAGCCTTAGCCCTTATTGGCAATCGAGACATTAGTGTAAGAGGGTAGTTTTTACATACATACAAAGCTCTAATGTTTGGCATTATTCACTGATTGCAGTTGTCCATAAGAGGGACAGGGCACGTATAAGATGAAACGCAGAAAAATAATTCTGTAAAATTAGAGACAGTCGAGAGGGATGGGGGTTTGTCCATGTGGGGGGAGGCGTCAGGAGGAACACTAGATAACATGGCAAATTTTAAGCCATTAGTCAGAATCACTGAAAAAGTTAACATCAACAGGTGTACCATCATAATGCACTTTGTTAACAATAAGAAATGAAACTCTAATAGCTGGCATTATTGACTGCAAGGATCTGTGATTTAACAGGGCAGAGACAAAAATAAGAAAATTGATCAGGGACGTTCTGTACACTAAAGGACAGGTAAGAGGTATGTCAGAGTGTGTGGTTGAATGTGAGCATGTGTGTGGGAGAATGAATGGGGGTGTCTATGCCAACAGAACGCATGGGCTGCTAGTGGTACCTACTGAAAGAAAATGCTGATATGCACTTTCACTAGTTAGTTAAAGATATGTAATAAAGTTCTTTAAAGGTAAGTTGTAAGCAGGGATTTTTTCACCTTAAAATGAGACCAGCTTAGATCCAGTCTGTGTGAAAAAAAATCAGTGTTGTTTGAAGCACAAGGCATAAATACATATACATTATATATATATATATATATATATATATATATATATATATATATATATATTACTTACACACAGACACACACACACACAAAATCTTTTGCAGAATTTCTAGCCAGTGAAGTAGTGTGATAAAGCCCAACTATGGCCCACCGATTCAGGTTTTATTAGTAGCTTGGGTGACTGATGGAGTGGCAGGAAGGGATGGACATTTCCATCCTGGGTAAAGGGTATTCATTAGTGATGCTTCCTTAGTGAAGGTGTTAACAAAAGATGAGAGTTGCCCTTGGATACAACCAGCAATTGTGAGGGACAGAGAAAGGAAAGGGACAAAGTGTATAAGCATACAAAATGAAAAAAAAAAAGCACTGGCCAGAAACACAATTGCTGAGCTGCAGGGACACCTTTAAGATCCACAACCATCCCCAGCAACACTGCAGCAAGTCTGAGTGTAGGATGATGCTGGCTGACCCAGCATGGATGTGGAACACTGGAGGCTGACCAGTATAAATGAGGACCAAAAACAGAATAGTTTGGAGAGCTCCATGCTGTCATTTTCTGTAATCATGTTTCCCAGAAACCTATTCACTTGATACAGAAAGACTTCATCAAATGAGAGAGGATCCAGTAGTCTGCGATGTATATTGCAAAATAACTGTAAACAGACACTTTATGGCAGTGTCCTCTTAAATTAACAAAATCAAATTAATGAATGAATAACAATATTTCACAGTTTCACTGCGGTGGTGGTGCTGCCGTAGTGTTGTCGCCTCACAGTAAGACGTCCTGTTCGATTCTCAACTACAGTGTCTTCTGTGTGGAGACATGCGTGAATGGGCGTACCTTCGTTGAAGGTTATGCATCAGGGCCGGCAACTCGGCACATAAAAATGTACTGCCAATCATTAGTGGACTGCTGTGGCGACCCCTAACCAGGAAAAGCCAAAAGACACAACAACAGGCTACAAAATATCTCACTGTTGGAGTTTGCTACAATGCCAGCATCAGAAATTATGGGACTAAATACTGAGTGACAGTCAATTAATAAGATAAGATACATCCCTCATTTCTGTGGAACAGAAAGATAAAGCTCTGACTGCACTCCAACTCAGCTGGGGAGATTTGGGGGCTCTCTTTTGGTGGATCTGTTGCTCCAGGGTCGAGGCATGGGGCCATTGTCTGAAGTAGGTCACCAGTCAGGGAGGTATGTAAATATGGCTCTCCAAGCCAGTGATAGTAGCCCATGCAGGGTGAATGTGCAGGAGTTTATATGCTCCCATGGAGTGGCACAGGTGTCACCACCAGGGGAGGGGTTAAAGTAATATATAAACTCCTGTCATGGCTGCCTGAATGGCAGCCATACCTTGGCCAATTGACAGTTGATAGAGGTATGAATTGGCTTTAGAGGCTCATACACAGATAGGGAAGAATGGGTACTAAAGCCCCTACCCTACTGGTGAATGAAAGGGCAGCAGAGGCAGTGGTTTGATTAACAGTAGGCATGGGGATTAAAATGAGATGTTGAGGGAAAAAAATGATGGAATTATTATATTTCAGTAAATATAATGAAAAAATATATATGTGCATCTATAGCAAACTCCACACTTGGACAGGGGATTTGTTAGTCATGACTGAGCCTCTTCAAAGGCATACAGAAACTCTGCACAGAAAATGTGGCTAGCTGGATAGTATTGTGGTTCAAGAACTACCTGACAACATTTATTTTTATGCACAAACTATTCTTCTATTTTGGGATGTCTTCTTAGAATACTATTTCTGTTTGTGTTTAAATATGCTTATCTTTAACGATAGCTTTGATCTATTATTTCTGACAATCCTGGCATCAACCAGTCCTAGGTCTTTTCCAGATACCGACAAGAGGTCTTGGGACAAATGTGCCCATATAATCATTTCACTTTGTGCCCTTCTGGTTTTTTCATCAGCTTTGTTGTCTAAGTGTACTTCACAGTGATTAAAACTGAAGAAATACAGATGGAAATCATATGAAGTGATTAAAATATAGAAGCAAAGGCTGGCAACTACTTATTACGGCTAACCTGAACATTTATTTGCCTCTTACAAAGGCTGTTAATTGGAGTTAAGTCAAACGTCTACATTGTTTTCCATTCAGTTGTATCTGTCCAGCACTGTCCCACTGACTACTAAATTACTGTGCTGCTTTTCAACTTAATCACCTTCTTGCTCAAGTATTCATATGCATTTAAAATGGTTTCTGTGAACAAAGCAGTGATTCCGCATCTTGCCCTCGAGACACTATTTTAGTGTCAAAGTATGTGCCCTTATTTACCAGAACCATTAATGCATGAATGCAGCAAGAGGACTACTTGATGTCAGGATGCATTCATATGTGGCAGCAGCAGTGTAAAAAAAAAAAAAAAAAGAGTTCCTACACTACACAGAGATGGCAAGACCCTACCTCGAATACTTTATGCAGTTCTAGAAAATTTAAGTTTTCATGGATGTAGACAAAATGAAGGGCAGCTGAACTGGAGTAATCTTTCTAGCACAATCCATAATCTAGAGGCCTAATATGGTGCTCTAGAGGAAACGAAAAGATAGGGCACAAATAAAATGAAGTACTTTAGAAAAACCAAATGAAAATACATCATACAGAAAAAATATAGCAAAGAAAATTAGTTTTTAGACAATAGAAGTTTTTTTTTTGGATTAGTTCCCTTATTATTTGGAACATTGAAAATATGCAGAAATGTTCTGTTTGCCAACTTATTCATGGGAATCTTATGAATTAAGCAACACAACTTTGTCTACGTATTCTACATGACAAGATGTCATGCACCTTGGGTGTGTCACGTAGTACAAAACAGTGTGTTGTGTAATCACTCACCTAAGAAATGTCACTGTATTATGGTGTACGACATCTTGGAGTACATTCCTGTAGTTTAGAAATAATTTTAAAAGTTAAGGAAATGTCCAGTCCTGTAAATGATTCTGGACTACTATTGTGATTGCATCACAATCTAAAGAATGTTAAAACTTCCAGGATTTCCTTCCCATGTTATTTTACTGCAGCAATTACTTATTACATTATTAATTATTGTTATTAAGTATTTGTCTTGAAATAGAACTCTTAGTAATGGTGCATGTATTCAGAAATACTGACGTAGCAGGATTGGGACATCAGTTGTGTTGTAAAATACAAGTTGTTTCTGTTGTAGGGAACAGCTGGAGTATGTCAGCTGAAAAGATTGACAAACTGCACACTAGTTATGCAACAACACAGCCTGTGATATCCACTAGTACAGTCAGCTAGAAAGTCTCTGCAGGCTGCTCTGGGAGAAAGAAGCTGTTCCTTAGGTACATTATATTTATTTACTGACATTTGATTATCAGGAAAGTTCCACAGAGTAGAAGCCCATTTTCAGTAGAGGCCTGGGGAGAGAAACTACAAATTATTACAAAACGTTTTAAGAACAATAGTTTTACAATCTTCAAAAATAAAACAAAAAGCATCTGCAGTTTAAATAATTATAACAGATTAGACGTAATATAAAAAAACATGGTCATATACCTTTCATCTATTATTAACCAATCATTTAATATTTAGAGAAATTAAAGGTAAGTTAGTCTAATACAAACAGAAATTGCAATACGAAGTCAGGAAAAAACAGGCTTATGGAATATTTAGAGAGAAAAGTCAGGGAAGAGAATTAGATAGCAGTAAGAAGTAAGTGAAGAAGGGACAGTAAGGAGGTATAAGGAATGAAAAGGTACTTTTACAAATTTAGGGATATAGCTTATCCTGGTTTTGAGCAAGAACAGAGCTATATTTTAGCTAGGAAGTCTTTCAGAATAGTTTTGAAAGATGGGAGGGAGGTTATAGACCTGACAGATGCAATTAAGGAGTTACAGACCTTAGAAACCTTGAACAAGTATGGACAATGCCCAGCAGATTTATTAACTTTGTAGACAGACAGGAGTTTTTGGTTACTGGATTGCAGTGACTGGCTGAACACAGTTGTGTACAATGTTTTTAGTGCCTGACAGGCAGATGGATGCTGAATAATTTTATAGGTGGTCAAAAGTTGTGTATATGTTAGTTGATGTGACAGTTTTAACCAATTTAGGATTTTCAGTGCTATACGGTGGTGGGTTCTGAAAGGGGTATGTGCTGCAAATTTATTAACTTTGTTACACCATTGTTCAAGTTTTAATTTTTGTGAAGCTTGGAGGCTAGTAAGGATGGGGATCACCATAAAGAAGTGTGGAGAGGAGATATGAGAAAATAATGGTCAGTGGGGATAAGTGACTTAACAGCTTTATGTAAATAAATCCCCACATGTAATAAAAGTATATAGGCATAAACAAAATACTTTCAGTGCCAATATCCTGGGCTTAGGAATAGACTCCAGAGTTAGAAGTTAAAAAAGGATGTTGTTTTCAACAAGCTATCCTGCTTTGGGGAGAAGGATATATATGAGATATATTGTGGAAAGTTGTTAATGACATTAATATATACCTCTTTTCAGTGAGATAATAAACATATACAAGTTAGCAGTTGCCAGCCTAGAGACTCATTTCCCTGCATTCTCACTGTACCTCTTCTTCTATCGATAGTGAAATATCTGCTGGCTGACTTATTTATCTATTTATTTATTTATTGATATCTGCTTTCCTGGACAGTGCAACTAGGCATGGTGGCCTTTTTCAGTGGACACTCAGGGAAATAAACTCTATAACTACTGAAGAGTGCACAAAGGCAAAACTATTCAAATGTAAACTTAATGGTACAATACAATACAGTAATGTATGCCATTGTTAAAGGTATTAATGATTTATAGTCCTTAGCATATAATTATTTCTGTTTTCTTATAGGTTCATAGGTAGGCACTAGGCTATTGGCCCTAGGGCCTATATACACCTAGCCAAATGGTACCCTGGTTTTTGCCACCCAAGAAAATTATTTTCCTGTGCCCCTGTCAAGCAGAGCCACAGAAGCGATCCCTGGGGTGAATTTCCTATCTCCCATCCAATCATCAAGATTTTTCTTGAAGAGTGCTAATGAGGAGCTTTGTGTGATGTAGATAGGTAGTTTGTTCTAGAGTATGGGAAGTCTCTGGGACAGGAATCTATCCCTCCAGCATGTTCTTTTTATTGTGGTGACATGGTTTAGGTCCCTAGAGCATGTAGCTTGGAGGGATTGAGATTTCTTTAAGTGGAGCATGTCCAACAGCTCTGGGTTTGACATAGCTTTATATGTTAGGCAGAGATCGCCTCTGAGTAGGCGATATGCGATGGAGTAAAGCTGGGTTTTTTTTGAGATGGTCTGCGTAGGGCATCTGAGGCTGGTAATCCTCTTTGTGAGGTATTTCTGCGGCCTTTCCAGTTGTTGTAGATGTCTTGTGAGGTACATACCAAAAGGGGCGTTCTACTCTATAATGGGTCTAATGAGTGATGAGCAGAGGGGAACAATGACCTCTTTTTTCCTGGATGAGAAACCTTTTGTGATGAGGTGTACCACATAGAAGGATTTCCTGACTACTGTGGCGATGTGATTATCAAAGGAGAGACTACCGTCCACCTGTGTCCCAAGGTCTCTTATCACACTTTCGGTGTTAAATAGACTATCGCCTATGTGGTAGCTCATGGGTACAGACTTTTTACCAAAAGGGATGACAATGCCTTTTTGGCAATGAGCTTGAGGCCATGGTTTTGACACCAGGCATCTGTCTCAGTGTGGCCCTTTAGTAGGATGTCCACATCATTAGTTTTAATTATGGCTCCTAGTTTGCAGTCATCTGTGAACTTTGTTAGCCAAAGACCTTCTGTGTTAGCCTGTACTTCAGACAAGTAGATACCAAACGGGAGAAGACCCAGGACTGAAACCTGTGGTACTCCATTTGTCACTGGTCTGAAGTCGGATTAAGAGTCTGCTACTTCCACAGTGTGGGTTCCGTCAGTGAGCCAGTTGGCAACCCATCTTGTGACATAGGGATTTATACCTAGTTTAGTAAATTTATCTATAATTCTGGAGTGGGGGATGGTGTCCAAAGCCTTGGCAAGATCTAGATAGGCTGTGTGAACCACCTTAACCTCATCTACAGCTTTGTTGACTGCTTCAAAGAAGTCTATCAGGTTTAGGAGACATGATCTGCCTTTTACAAACCCAAACTGGGTAGGGTCCAGGGTTTGGAGATTACCAATGTCATTGTTTATAGGTTCCATGATGATATGTTCCATAGCCTTGCAGACCAGGCTCGTCAGGCTGATGGAGCAGTAGTTCCCAGGGTCTGTGGCGGCTCCCCCTTTGTGGAGTGGGATAACCATTGCTGTGCACCATTCAGTGGGCACAAAGCCTGAGGCGAGGCTATGAATTGAACATGGTACTTAGGTGGGGTGCCAGTTCGTTCTGTAGTTCATGTCGAACGCAGACTGGGATGTTGCCAGGTCCCATGGATGCTGTGTTCTTGGCTTTGGAGAGTGTGTTTTTTACCTGTGCAGCCATGATTACAGGAACTTTGCATTCTTCCGGTATAGAAATGGGGCCTTTAGGGGGTGAGAGAGGAGTAAAGTTAGCACTGAACCTATCTGCCAGGATGTTGGCAATATCAGTTGGTTCTGTATATTTAGTGCTATTGTGCTGTAACTCAGAGCAGATCTGAGTGTTTCCATTGAGATTCTTGACATAGCTATAGAATGCTTTGTGGTTGTCTTTAGAATCAGTGGCAATTTTGTTTTCATGACTAGCTTTGGAGGATTTTATGAGGGATCTCAGCTTCTTACTGAGGCTGACCATGGAGTTCCTCCAATCATGGAATTTTACTCTTTTTTTTGCAACAGTTTCTTTCTTCTGTTGTAGAGTTTGTTTATGGCAGGGGACCACCAGATTGGCTTCCTTTTTTTGAAGGATAGCATCTTGGTTCTGTTAGGGATTGCACGATCCATGCACTTATGTAAGTGCTTATAAAGTGCATTTGTATAGGATTCAACAGTCGTACCTCTATTGTCCATCAGCATGGGCATCGTGAAGTTTGTCACTTCTGTCTTAAGAAGCGTGAAGTTGGCTTTGGAGAAATTTTTTACGGTGGTTTCCCTAATGGGGGGTGGGGGTGAGATGTGGATGTCTAGGGTGATTAGCTTGTGGTTGGATCTGACTAACGAGGAACTGACCTCTGGTGTGGAACACCAGTTGCCTATGTTGGTAATGACCAGGTCTAAGATATTCCTGCCCCGGGTGGGGGTGTGGATAAGTTGATCCAAGATGCTGGAATTTATGAATTCCAGAAAACGTTGAGCACAAGAGTTGGTACATGAGTAGTTTTACCAGTTAATTAGTTGAAATAGCCCATTATTAGGGTGTTATGCTGTACCCTAATATTTTCCAGTGTATCATGAAATGAGGAGTGGGAATCCTGGGGCATGGTGGAGGATCTGTAGCAAGCTACAGTTTGGATTGCTGTCTTGCTCAGAGTTAGTTGCACTTGGATAATCTTGGATGCATTATGCTGAGCAACTAGCCTGGAGGTGTGGATATCCTTAATGAATATGGACACGCCTCCGCCTTTAGTGTTTTGGTCCAGATTAGGTGGCCGAAAGGTGTGGTATGAATTATAGCCTGGTAATGCAAGGGTTCTCTCTGGAGCCTTGAACCAGGTCTTTGTCACTGGACAGATGTCGATGTTCTCCATTTTAAGGAGTGCCTCGAATTAGTGCATTTTGAGGTTTAGACTTCTAGCATTAAGTAGCATTACCCTCAGATTTTGCTTGCCTGTACCCGTTACGGTGATGAATTTGTCATTTGAACCTTGCCTAAAAAAGCAACCTTGCCTATTTAAAATTATATTGAGGAGGAAAGTAAATATTACAGTATTTTACTTAGTAAATGATAATAGGAAGTGTTTAGTAATATTCCTAGCAGGGTAGGTCAGTACATTTATGTCTGAAATGATTTTATTTTATAGGTAGATACAGTAGGGTAAATTAATAAGACAACATAATAGTATGCTTGTAATAGCAAATTGCTGGAAAGTGTTATGTCTGTGTAAAAAGCAATTAATAACTACAGTTTTAATATTCAGTGGCCTTTTCATGTAGACATAGCTCATGAACAGTGCTATTTTGTCATTAGGTATTGTTTTAGTTTCCTATAATTTTGAAGTGTTACACTAAGTGTATTTCTGTTGGGAGAGAATTTGATGGCTCAGCTATTACTACAGAGTGCAGAGAACCACCATAATGGATTTTTTTTTTTTTTTTAGAAATTCTTGAGTTTTTTCTGCGAGTTCATAATAGTCAAGGAAGCTTGTACTTTTGTACAACGGAAGTAATAGTATTATTTTTTTGTAAATTTCACAAAATATTATGGATAAACTTTAACTGAATCAGTGCTAAAGTATTTTGTAGTTCTAAACAAACTATTTCAGTGTTCTACAGTAATGAGTTTTGCTAAGCATGTTTTCTGTGAATTTGGGTATTTTGTAATATGTTGCTTCTAGTTTGTTTAGATCTGTATTTGAACACTATCGAGAAACACTGATTTACATAGAAGACTTGGGAGCAGAAGTGTGACTGCTGTTAATCATTTTATTAGGTATAGTTTTGCTTTGTATAAGGTTCCTAATTTCTGATTTGTTTTAGATACTACATTGTTAATATGGTGTATGATCTTCAAGCTTGATCTATATTTACATCAAGCAATTTTGTATGATATGTTTGTTCTGTAGGAGAATTGCTCAGACATGTAATGCTCAGTTGTGATGCAAGATTGTTACCTTTAATTGAACTGTAGAGGATCAGTTTAATTATTTTTGCATGGGCATAACCAAGACTCCATTAACCATTTCTAAGGAGTGCTGAATGAGTTTTGCATGAGTATTTGGAGCTCATTTAAAGAGGTAGCTGATATAATTGCAGAATAATCTGCATATTGGATTAAATGTCATTTTCTGTTGCTTATGCACATCATTAACAAATATAGTAAATAATAATGGATGGAGTATGAAACCCTGTGGTACACTAACCGTAAAAGGAAGGTAAGTGAAGTAGGTATCTCTGCACTGGATATACTGAAAAACTCTAGCCCATTTAACTTTTGATCTTATTTAAAGTTATGTACCTATCTAGTTTCCTTAAAATACTGAGTGTTTATGCATTACAGCATCAAAAGCTTTTAATAAATTTAATAACAGGGACTTAACGTATAGCCCTTGATTCATAACTACAGTATTGCTTCAAAACTATGTTTTGAGATCTCTGTTGTATGGGAGACATTCATTTTTTTAGTTAAAAACAAGTATTTGTTTCTGATTGCATTTTTTTTTCAGAAAATTTGAAATAAGACATAACACAGCTATAGGTCTATAGTTTGAGTAATCTACTGACTTTCTTTATGTAAAGGGATTAGATGTGTTTACCTATTTTGGGAACATATTGTTCTTTCAGTGACTTATTTATTTGAATTGCTCCAGGATAAGCAATTTCTTCTTCTCTTTGGAGGAATTCTATGAGTAGATTATCTGGTGCCAGTGAAGCCAGTTTTAATTTTTTGTAATACTTTCATGATTTGAGACAGACAGGGCATAAGCTAAATTCATCTGTTATGGTTGTTCCACTTTTCCTGTTAAGTTTCTGACTGTCTGTATGAAATAGGAATTAATTTTGTAAATTAAGTTAAAATTAATTTCTTGAACCTCTATGAAGCTCTAGAGTTAGTCGTGTTTGTCTACCTGGCTTGATCAAGCTGTTGATAATATATTTGCATTGTTTTTGGGTTACATTTATTGTGAGCTTGCAAAACTGGGATTTTATGATCATTTTGTATCAAGGAGTTTTAAGATTTAGACAATTTAGCTTTGGAGATTGTTGTGGTCATTTCAAAGACATTATCACTGATTTGCATTATTCCTTGATTTGAGACATTAGACATAGTGCATGTCTATGTTTAAGTCTCTTTATGTAACTGTGCTACTGAATTTAAAATATGTAGGTTTATATACTGAAACAAATAACACAAAACAGATATAGTACTCAGGAGTACACATCGATTCAACTGAGTTAAGGTTTTTCATCTTTGCAGGTAAGACTCCATTGGTTTCTAAAATAACAGTGTTAAAAGACATAGTAAAATAATTAAATTTGATTAAATGTTCCCACGATTAAAGAAAAGTTATGTTAAAACTAAATGAACAAAAAATGTTAGATGTACAAAATAATAATAATAGAAAAAAAATATATATATAATACTATTTAACAGCTTAGATTTTAAAACTTACTTAATAATTAATAATATAATCATTTAAGCCAGGAGGTTTAACGGGAGTTTATTTAATTTGCCAATGAACTTCTTATACTATGAGGTAATTTTCAATGTCCAACACTATAACCTTCATCTCAAGTGGCAATTACAAATAATAAAAAAAAACTTACTAAAATGCTCTAATTTTTCCAAATGCTTATAAAAAGCATTGTTTCTATTTTTTTTTGCTTTTGTAAAAGTATTCAAATATGCTCATGTATAACTTTCTTTTGGTCTTTCCTACATTAAAAACATTACAGCTTGAATAACATAATATACCACTGCTTCAGTGTGACTTGTATATTTCTTATGGTCACTTATGCTGTAACTGATGTGTGTCAATAATAGCGGTGGAACACTCCAAATAAATATGCACCGCTTACAGGTGCCTATATCATAACACATAAATTATTTGAAACAGTTCACACATTCCTCATCAAAATATTCATCATATTTTGGCCTTCCATGCTAGTCAGCTTAGGTTCCTCACCTGTATTGCCAATCATATCTGGATATCTCATGAAAAGTGTTCAGTTATCACTAGCAGTTGATTAATGTTCATTCACATCAAGGAATATACTATATAATGTAGAAATTAATGCAGTAACTGATTGAATAAGTATTACTTATCTATTAGTACTGAGAAAGAAACATGGGAAGAGATTAAAGATTATTATGAGGTTGTTATGGATTTAATAATTACTTTAATGAATATTGAATACACACAGAGGCAAATACAGAAAGATCTGGAATTAGTGATGAACACTGTGGATTTTCTTTTCTTGTTATCGGAACAAGATATCATTAAGAAGGTTTGTGGTCTGCACTCTTGTGGGAGAAGAGGCTAGATTCTGCCCTTCTGAGCTGGGAATTTATGGTTAAAGGCTTATTGTGCCTGTTTATTTGAACTGTTTCTTTCTGAAATTGGTGCACCTTGTTTGCTGTAGCATAGACTAGATTCAGACATCCTGAATCTAGCTTTGTTTGTTTAACTTGAGCACTAATCCAGGCCATCTTTTTTTTAGAGAAGGTTCCCCTGCTCCCTAGTGGCAGGAGTGTGCAGTTAGAACTTGTCTGATTAAAGACTGCTGGAAGAGGGCTCAGTTTTGAGCTTTTTATTGGTTAAATGGGTAATTTGTTTAAATCAGTTTGCTTGTTTTCTATTGTTATGTAACAAAATTGCACTTTATTCATCTATGTTTGTGTTTCTTCCTACTATATTACTTTATTTTGCTTTTGCTGCTTGTTCTTAAAAGTACTTAATTGCATTTATTCTGCTGCATTTATTACTGCTTGTTAGTAGCCTGATTAAATTGTAACTGTTATTTTAAGCCTTTGGTTGAAGCACTTGAGCTTCAGACCAGTTGTTTTACATTAAGAAGGTTTGTGATCTGCAATGTTGTGGCAGGACAGGTAGCTTCCATCCTTCTAAGTTGGGAGTTGCTGATTGAAGGCTTAGTGTCTGTTATTCTAAAAGTGTATTAGTTCTGGTTTAAGCACTTGGGCTTCGGACCAGTTATTTTACATTAAGAAGGTGTGGTCTGCACTCTTGTGGGAGGAGAGGGTAGATTTTGCCCTTCTGAGCTGGGAGTTTCTGGTTAAAGGCTTATTGTGTCTACTGATTTGAACTGTTTCTTCTGAAATTGGTATGACTTGTTTGTTGTAGCATAGATTAAATTCAGACCTGCTGAATCTAGCTTTGGTTGTATAACTTGAGCACTAATCCGGACAATCTTTTTTTGGAGAAGGTTCCCCTGCACCCTAGTGGCAGGAGTCTGCAGTTAGAACATGTCTGACTTGAAGACTGCTGGAACGGGGCTTAGTTTTTAGCTTTTAATTGGTTAATTGGTTAATTTGTTTAAATCAGTTTGCTCATTTGCTACTGCTATATATTAAAAAAATACACTTTATGCATCGCCACTATTCTCGGCGCCATAAAGTCTGCTCTTTTAAGTTTCCCTTAAAACTAGCCTTTTTTTTAGTTTTAGTACTCAAATCTGTTTCTTTGAGCTCAGCACTTGTTCAGAACTCGTTCTAAGCACTAAATAAGCTACAAATTACTACAGCACTCAACTTTGCTCACTTGTCTAGAGGAAAACAGTTTTTAGTACTTAATAAATAAGCACCTATCCAGGCACGTCTAAGGGTCAGCTCCCGGTGTTTTCTCCTGTCTACCTGATGAATCTGGGCATCTTGGGACAATACAGCAATTGCCTCATGTACGCAGACAACCATCTCCTCCTATCACCCAACACTACAAACTGTGAGAGATGCACTTATATAGCCAAACTGGAAGCAAAGCTGTCTTCACCCAAAACTGGACTAGACGGTCAAGAGGAGAAGGTAAACACTTGCACCACACCACATTCATCACATAGTCCCTCAAAATCTACACCACCAAAACAGACACATAGAAACACAAAACAAACACCTACATTCACGGAGGCTCTCAATAAAAATCTGCTCAAGCAACAGAGACCTCCAAAGCAGAAAGGCAAGCAACCTCCACAACCCAAATGACACACAGCCTACAAACTCAGTGTGCCACTCAACCACAGCCCATAAGGCATAACAATGTACCCAACACTCTAGTCATAGGTGACTCTATAGTCATTCACACTGATGTTCCACTCACCAGGCTGAACAAGGAGAAAGTTACTGTCAGCTGCCTGTTGGGTGCCAGGATACACCACACAACACATGCACTCAGGTCACTCCACAACAAGTACAAATATGACTCTTGTCATTGTCATGTTGGTGTGAATGACCTGAGACGTACCTCCCTGGACTACATGAAAAGAGACATGGAGGAGCTCTCCGATCTTGTAGCCCAGGAAGGTATGACCCTAGCCCTGAGTAGCATCCTGCCATCACCCAGAATGATACCACAGTACAAGGACAAAATGATTGACTTCAGCAATTGGCTAAGCTTCTAGTGTTATTCTAAGGGGATCCAGTATCTGTCTGCCTGGGATGACATGATCAACAGACAATGATGCTTTGCCAGAGATGGCCTGCACCTGTCACCCTTGGGATTCTGGATACTGGCAAAGGCTCTTGCCAACCCTATAGTACCTTTTTTAGGCAAGGTTCAAATGACAAATTCACATCCATAACAGGTACAAGCAAGCAAAATCTGAAGGTAATGCTACTCAATGCTAGAAGTCTAAACCTCAAAATGCATTCACTTGAGGCACTCCTTAAAATGGAGAACATCGACATCTGTGCAGTAACAGAGACCTGGTTCAAGGCTCCAGCGAGCACCCCTGCATTACCAGGCTATAATTCATACCACACCTTTCGGCCACCTAACTTGGACAGAGACACTAAAGGCGCAGGCATGTCCATATTCATTAAGGATATCCACACCTCCAGGCTAGTTGCTCAGCATAATGCATCTGAGATTATCCAAGTGCAACTAACTCTGAGAAAGACCACAATGCAAACTGTAACTTGCTACAGATCCCCCACCATGCCCCAGGATTCCTACTCCTCATTTCTTGATACACTGGAAAATATTAGGGTACAACCCAACACCCTAATAATGGTTGATTTCAACTACCCCACCATTAACTGGGAAAACTACTCATGTACCAAATCTTTTGCTCAACATTTTCTGGAATTCATAAATTCCAATGCCTTGGATCAACTTATCCACACCCCCACCAGGGGCAGTAATATCCTAGACCTGCTCATTGCCAACATGGGCGGCCAGTGTTCCACACCAGAGGTCAATTCCTCATTGGTCTGATCCGAGTACAAGCTAATCACCCTAGACATCCATATCCCGCCCCCACTCCCCATTAGGTAAACCACCGTAAAAAATTTCTCTAAAGCCAACTTCACGCTTCTTAAGAAAGAAGTGGCAAACTTTTTGACACCCATGCAGACGGACAATAGAATTACAACTGCTGAATCCTACACAAATGCATTTTATAAGCACTTACATGAGTGCATGGATCGTGCTATCCCTAACAGAACCAAGATGCTATCCTCCAAAAAAGGAAGCCAATCTGGTGGTCCCCTGCTATATACTCTACAACAGAAGTAAGACACTATTGCAAAAAAGAGTAAAATCCCATGATTGGAGGAACTCCCTGGTCAGCCGTAGTAAGAAGCTGAGATCCCTCATAAAATCACCCAAAGCTAGTTATGAAAACAAACACACCACTGATTCTAAAGACAACCACAAAGCGTTCTATAGCTATGTCAAGAATCTCAATGGCAACACTCAGATCTGCTCTGAGTCACAGCACAATTGCGCTAAATATACAGAACCAACTGATATTGCCAACATCCTGGCAGATAGGTTCAGTGTTAACTTTAGCCCTCTCTCACCCACTAAAGGACCCATCTCTATACCGGAAGAATACAAAGTTCCTGTAATCACGGCTGCACAGGTAAAATCCACTCTCTCCAAAGCCAAGAACACAGCATCCATGGGACCTGACAACATCCCAGGCTGCATTCTAGACAAACTACGGAATGAACTGGCACCCCACGTAAGTACCATGTTCAATTATAGCCTCACCTCAGGCTTTGTGCCCACTGAATGGCACACAGTGACGGTTATCCCACTCCACAAAGGGGGAGCCACCACAGACCCCGGGAACTACTGCCCCATTAGCCTAATGAGCCTGGTCTGCAAGGCCATGGAACGTATCATCATGGAACTTATAAACAAAGATATTGATAATCTCCAAACTCTGGACCCCACTCAGTTTGGGATTGTAAAAGGCAGATCATGTCTCCTAAATCTGAAAGACTTCTTTGAAGCAGTCACCAAAGCCGTAGACGAGGGTAAGGTGGTTCACAAAGCCTATCTAGATCTAGCCAATGCTTTTGACACCACCCCCCACTCTGGAATTATAGATAAACTCACTAAACTAGGTATAGATCCCTATGTCACAAGATGGGTTGTCAACTGGCTCACTGACAGAACCCACACTGTGAAAGTAGCAGACTTCTAATCCGACTTCAGACCAGTGACAAGTGGAATACCACAGGGTTCAGTCCTGGATAATCTCTTGTTTGGTATCTACTTTTCTGAAGTACAGGCTAACACAGAAGGTCTTTGGCTAATGAAGTTCACAGATGACTGCAAACTAGGAGCCATAATAAAAACTCCTGACGATGTGGACATCCTACAAAAGGTCCTCACTGAGGCAGATGCCTGGTGTCAAAGCTATGGCCTCAGGCTCAATGCCAAAAAGTGCATTGACATCCCCTTTGGTAAAAAGTCTGCACCCATGAGCTACCACATAGGTGGTAGTCTACTTAACACCAAAAGTGTGATAAGAGACCTTGGGACATAGGTGGACAGTAGTCTCACATTTGATAATCACATTGCCACAGTAGTCAGGAAATCCTTCTATGTGGCACACCTCATCACAAAAGGTTTCTCATCCAGGAAAAAAGAGGTCATTGTTCCCCTCTACTCATCACTCATTAGACCCATTATAAAATACAATGTCCCTTTTGGTATGTACCTCACAAGACATCTACAACAACTGGAAAGGCTGCAGAAATACCTCACAAAGAGGATTACCAGCCTCAAACAGATGCCCTATGCAGACCATCTCAAAAAACTCCAGCTTTACTCCGTCACATATCGCCTACTCAGAGACGACCTCTGCCTAACATACAAAGCTATGTCAAACCCAGAGCTGTTGGACATGCTCCACTTAAAGAAATCCCAATCCCTCTGAGCTACACGCTCTAGGGACCTAAACCTTGTCACCACAATAAACAGAAAATGCTGGAGGGATAGAGTCCTGTCCCAGAGGCTTCCCATACTCTGGAACTACCTACCTATCTATATCAAACAAAGCTCCTCATTGGCACTCTTCAAGAATAATCATGATGATTGGATGGGAAATAGGAAATTCACCCCGGAGATCACCTCTGGGGCTCTGCTTGACAGGGGTACAGGAAAATAATTTTCTTGGGTGGTGAAAGCCAGGGTACCTTTTTGGCTAGGCTTATATAGGCCCTAGAATCAATAGCCTAGTACCTACCTATGAACATAAAACTGAATGAAAATGATTAGTGTGTGTGTGTGTGTGTGTGCATGATAAAATGTGTATGATAGAATATGTGTGTGCGCGCATCTCTGATAGCACAGATTTTATTCCAATAAAATTAGATAGACTTTTTGGTTTGACTAATTAGTGGCTTGTTTACTACTTCAGTAATTCACAATATATTCCAACATCAGAAGAAAGCAATTACTCTAGTTCATATCGATCACTTGTTTAGTACTCTAGTAATTCACAGTAAATTCACAGATAAAAAGTAAATACAATGGTTCATACCTGTATGAAAATAGAAACATTGCACATCTTATCACCCTAATGTGCTGTTGCCAGCACTTTCAATGGTTTTGAAAAAAATAAAGAATTAAGTGCATTTCTAGAAGATATTTTTGTTAAAAGAATTGCAACATGGTTTTTATTTTGTTTGCCTTACCTGCTGTGTTGAACTTATGACAATGTTGGATTTTTGGCACAATTAATCATTTGGATATTGTTATAACACTGAGTTATCTGAAGACAAATATAGAAATCACCAGACAGATTTCTTTTTTGTACAAAAAGGTTAACTTGCATAAATACAGTCTGTTGCTACAGAGGATCCAGAGTTAAGTGGAATGCCAACAAGGGTCGATACAGAGGCTGTTTTTTGTATTGATTATAAATACTTCAGAATTTGACAAAAGGGCTTTAACTTAATAGTTTATGTGGATGACCTAGTACTTTAAATTAAAAATAAATGATACATTAGATATTGTATTATTTACATGAATAAACATGTCACATTCAAGCTATCACTTTATATATTCACAAGTGGTCTAGAAAGTGATCATAGTTGATCAAATGGTCTTATCCAGTATAATTTAGCAGTATGACTGTGATGAGGAAAGTTTATGATTGTTGACGAATGGTGTTAGTTTTCTTATAGATTCACAAGGGATCTTTACTATCATATACATACATATTATACATACATACATATTATATATATATATATATATATATATAGGTCCCATTTAGATGATCGAAGTCTTACAACTTTGAATTTCATATGGTCAACACCATATGAGTGAAGTTTTAAGACTTCAAACACCTAAAAAAAAACCCAAAACAAAAATCCTGGATGTTTCTGCAGGGGGTCAAGTCCCCCTGTGCCCCCCACACCACCCCGCTACTTAAATATACCAACTCAGAGATTGCACTACAGTGAGGAAAAGGGAACATTTCCCATTTGCGCTGTATGGAGATCTCTATTTAGAATGTCCGAAGTCTTAAAACATATGAAATTCGAAGTTCTAAGACTTCGATCATCTAAATGGGACCCATATATATATATATATATATATATATATATATATATATATGTGTGTGTGTGTGTGTGTGTGTGTGTTTGTGTGTGTATTCCAACTCTGAGGTCACACTAACTTATGACTGAGGGAATATTAAAATGTGTAATATAAAAATATCAGAGATGCAGTGTAGGGCTTGCCCCAGGAAAAACTATTGTTTATGAGCATTTGGTAATGTACTGCAGTGCTATTACAAGAGAAGATGATGTATGGTGGCTAGCTGTTTCAATGGTGAGCAATTGCATGGTAGTTAAATAAGATAGGATTAATCTTAGCAAATGTCCTAAATCGTTCTGCAGTTATTAAACTTTTTGCATTCAGATCATCTGCCGACTGTTTACAATTTCATTAAAATACTTCACATATGGGTTTCTATGTGAGGTCACATTACTTAACAGCCTCAAATTCTTTTGTCCAATTGCATTCAAAAATTAACACTTTCTTAGCATCAATAATATTAGTGACTGTGTGGTGTAATTCAAATCTTTTCATTATAGAAGCAGACCTCCTGATAAGGATTAATTGCATTCAGCTATAGAGTGAACCATGCTGTATCTGAAATGTGCATGCTTGTACTCAGTAGCTGTTTAACTTCAGCTGCCACACACACAGTACAATGCATATAATAAACATGATACACACAGTTCAAAAAGTGTGCTACTGGACTACTTAAGCACAATATACACAATATGTTTCCCCTTCTGAATCACTGCTGCCTACTTATGTTTATTGTTATAAAAATACGTGAACTGCTGTTTTTATACACTTTACGTATACTATCATGTGATTGTCACCCCTATATTTATACTATACCTTTCAAATGTCCCTGATTTTGGCTCACATTTATGTTTTAACCCACCTAAAATCTACACTATTTTATATATATACTGTTAGATTACAGTCAACAAAAAATGGGAAACATTACAGAGGTTTTTTTTACTTCCGAACTTCAGAAAAAAATGATAATTGAAGTATTCTTAGTCTATTAGCTGTCCAAGTCATAGGTTTTGGACTGGTGCACACAAACACACGCAGAAATATGCATACACAAATGCATATATGTAGAAAATGTAGGCGTCCTCAGTTCATGTTTAATTGAATGTTGACTGATCAGTCATGATCTATCAAATGGGTTTTAATTAACAGGTCTGGCTGAAGTAAACAAGCTACACTTCCCTGATGCAGATTGTTTTGTTCTCAGCAACACCTTGACTAATATAACAGAGCCCAAAGTCACACAAACTCTGGTAAAATGAAAACTTTGCACTTTTAAACTTGTTTGATAGAATGGGTTCAATTATTCAGCATTTAATTAAATGCTAGCGAATGACAGAAATAAAAAAATACACTTTTACTACTGAATTGTAGTCAAATCGAGAAATTCCTTGATTATCATCATTCTGCATTTACTCTAAGCACAAAATAAAATAATTAGGAACTAATGTTTAGGTGCACAGCCTCTTCTGATTTGTATGGTTTTCCCATAGACCTCTTCATCAGGCTCAGCCTTACTATTTTTGAAATGTCATTCTAAGTCTATAGCACCATTTTTTTTTAAATTGCCCATATATGGAGCCTTTGCCCTAATTTTTAAGCAGTTTACCCTGATTCTCAAGGTAAGAGACTATACCTCTGAATGTTTTAGTGCAAGAATTCTGGACAAATGCCCAAAATCAGGAACAGATGTTAGATATTGATCTTATAAACTGAAAGTTGCTAGAATAACCAATTTTGCATTAGCATGCATTTTCTGAAGGAAATGAGGTCTGAAACACAAATGACGGTCATTATTTGTTGATTTCAATCTTCAATGTTTGCTAGAAAACCACATTTTTATGATGCATCACCAGAAGAATGGCAGGAACACTAGTTTATTTTAGAAAATTGAGCGTTTTTGTCTCTCTAACTGGGGACTTCATCAGAATAACCATCAAACAGTTTAACAATCTTAAATAGCTGGTGACTCCATGCCATTGGTGTAAATATTGCCAATGAAATCTTTAAAAAGTAATCACCTGACATTTATTTCTTGTCATTTCAAAGCCCAAAAACAATAAACACCAAAAAGCAGTAAAAAACAGAAAATCGTGCATATTTATATAATAAATTTGCAACAATTAAAATCATAGGAACTTGAGTTTTAATAACTTTGATTCGTGCCCTTTGCCATAGGTTCATAGGGCCTATACAAGCCTAGCCATAACAATTCCCTGGACATTTCTTCCCACAATATTTACTTCCCTGGACACCTGTCTAGCAGGGCAACTGACATGATCCCCAGGGTGAATTTTTTATACTCCATTCAATTGTCAAGGTTCCTTTTGAAGAGGGCCAAGGAGGCACTCTACTTAACATGTATGGGCAGTCTATTCCAGAGTATGGGGAGTCTCTGGGTCAGGAACCTATCCCTCCAGCATGTTTTGTTCATTGTGATGACAAGATTTAGATCCCTGGAGTGTGTGGCTCTGAGGGATTGGGATTTCTTTAAGTGGAGCATGTCCAACAGCTCAGGATTTGACATGGCCTTGTATGTTAGCAGAGATTGCCTCTGAGTAGACGATATGCCACAGAGTATAGCTGGAGTTTTTTTAGAAGGTCAGTATAGGGCATCTGCTTTAGGCCTGTGATTCTTTTAGTGAGGTATTTCTGTGGCCTTTCCAGCTGTTGCAGATGTCTTGTGAGGTACATACCAAAAGGGGCATTGTACTCTATAATGGGTCTAATGAGGTATGAGTACAGTGGGACAAAGACCTCCTTTTTTCTGGATGAAAAGTCCGTTGTGATGAGGTGTGCCACATAGGAGGATTTCCTGACTGTTGTGGTGATGTGGTTATCGAAGGTGAGACCACTGTCCACCTCTGTCCCTAAGTCTCTCATCACATTTTCGGTGTTTAGTGTACTGCCATCTATGTGGCACTTCATGGGTACATGGTTTTTCCCAAAGGGGATAACTATGCATTTCTTGGCATTAAGCCTGAGCCCATGGCTCTGGCACCAAACATCTGTTTCTGTAAGGCCCTTTTGTAGAATATCCACATCATTTGGGAATTCAGTAATGGCTCCCAGTTTGCAGTCATCTGCGAACTTTGTTGGCCAGAGTACCTTAGTGTTGGCCTGTACTTCAGAGAAGTAGATACCAAATAAGAGTGGTCCCAGCACTGGACCCTGAAGTACTCCACTTGTCACTTGTCTGGAGCTGGATTTGGAGTCGGCTACTTTTACAGTCTGGGTTCTGTCAGTAAGCCAGTTGGCAATCCATCGAGTGACATAGGGATTTATGCTCAGCTTAGTAAGTTTATCTATGATTCCAGAGTGGGGAATGGTGTCAAAGGCCTTGGCGAGGTCCAAATAGGCTGTATGGACTGCCTTACCCTCGTCCACAGCTCTGGAGACTGATTCGAAGAAGTCAATCAGATTCAGGAGACAAGATTGGCCCTTCACAAACCCAAACTGGGTGGGGTCCAGTGTTTGAAGGTTGCCAATGTCTTTGTTTATATGTTCCATGATAATGCGTTCCATGCCCTTGCAGATCAGGCTAATCAGACTGATGGGGCGGTAGTTCCCGGGATCCAAGTTGGATCCCCCCCGAGTGGGATAACTGTAGCTGTGTGCCACTCAGTGGGCCTGAGGCCTGAGGTGAGGCTATGATTAAACATGACACTTAGGTGAGTTGCCAGTTCATTTTGTAGTTCATATAGTACACAGCCCGGGATGTTATCTTGTCCCTTGGATGCTGTATTCTTAACTTTGGAGAGTGCGGTTTCTACTTATGTGGCCATGATTACCGGAATTTGGCAATCTTTTGGTATTGAGATGGGCCCTTTAGGGGCGGGAGTGGGGTGGGGTGAAGTTGGCACTAAATCGATCTGCCAGGATATTGGCAATATCCTTGGGATCAGTATATTTAATGCCATTCTGTTGTAGCTCAGAGCATATCTGAGCATTGCCATTTTGATTCTTGACATAACTATAGAATGCCTTGTGGCTGTCTTTGGAATCTTTGGCAATTTTATTTTCATGACTAGCTTTGGAGGATTTTATGAGGGATCTCAGCTTCTTACTGATACCACAGTATAAGGACAAAATTATTAGTTACTTAAATTAATACAATATATGAGACTAATCTCTTTTTAATGAATAAACTCAATTAGCTGCAGGTTATCTTTGTTCTAATAAACATTATCTCAGACATTACCTTTAAGGTGAGCTTTTAACAGCAATGACTGTTTTCACTGGAATACATAGGGGTCTGAGAGATTATTATGATGGCATGGGTGTCTTTTCAGGATGGATTGCTCATTTTCAGTATTAATTTGAGGAGAGTAGCTTATGACAGTTTTCTGAGAGGTAGCCATTTTAAGTTGGTTAGAGAGGTATGGAAAGGACCAATAGAAGACTTCCATGGCTCAAAGATACTAATTTGGGGCAGGCTACCAATGAAACAGTACTCCAGCACCACTGTACATCATTGCCAAAATTTTATTCCACATCACAAAGACTTGTTTCACTTTTATGGCTTCATTTGGTCATAAAACGAGATTAAGGTAATAACTGAATACAATAACAACTCATGTGAACATGTAAAAACAAAAGGAGAGGGCATTCTAGACTAATGTTTGGCAAAAGGCTTAATATTGGCCAACACATGGTTCAGCAAGACAGACCATCACAAGATCACATGCAAAAATGGACAACATGCAACTCAGGTAGACTTTTCTAGTAAGGGAAGGGGACTGGGGGTGGAGTCAGCACTTGCAAAATCATCCTCAGTGAAAGTCAGCCCACAACATGAATCTCTGGTTGCCACAGTCACTGTAAACAATGTTCAGAGAAGGTTGTAAGCTTAACAGCGATTAGACTGAAGACCAGGAAATTGACTGGAGAGAAATCACTACAGTTCAAGGAATTACTCAGGTCTCTAGCACTTAAAGAGGAGGAGGAAAGAGGTGGAGTTAAATAATGGCAGCATCTCAAAAAGCATGTGCAAAGACTACAGAACAGGTATGTGGCCAAGCCAGGTATGGAAATAAGGTACATAAGGAAAGCTGGTGGTGGAATGCAGAAGTCCAGAAAGTCATCGAAAGAAAGGAGGAGTGCAGGAAAATGTGGGAGATAGAAAGGATAGACCAGGCAAGGAAGGAATACTGTTTGGCTAACACAGAGGCTAAGAGGGGAGTTGCAATAGCAAAGAACAATGCATCAGAGGCACTCTACAGTCTTCTGAAAAGTGACTCTGTAAATGTCACAAAGGAACTATAAGGTTGCAAGGCAAAGACAGAAAGATAAATAAGATAATCAGACACCCTTCATAAGAGATGCCAGTAACAACCTGCTCACCAGCCCATAGGACATCGAAGGCAGATGTAAGGAGTACTTCCAGCAGCTTCTGAATGAAGAAACCCCCTCAGAAGTTGCACTGCCCCAGACACACCTACGATGAAAGCAGAGGAGCCCACCCTAGAAGAAGTAAGAACAGCACTGAGGAAAATGAAGTCTGAGAAAGCAGCAGGCTCAGATTATGTCACAGCAGGTATAATAAAAATGTTGGGTGAGCTAGGGAAGAAATGGTTCTTGATGGTACTCAAAGCAGTATGGAGAGAAAGGCTTATCCCAGAATAAGTAAACTAGTGCCATGGTACAAGAACAATGGGGACATCCACAACTGTGGGAAGTATACAGTATAACTCCTGTCATACTACATGAAAGTTCTGGAGAGGGTGACTGATGTACAGAGAAGATGAGCAGTAGAAAGTAAGATGGGAGATGAGCAGTTCAGATTCAGGTCAGGATGCAGCACAGCAGACCCAATGTCTGCAGTGAACCTGATAGTTGAGAAGAAACTAGAGATGAGGAAAGAGACCAACTGGACAATTCTAATCTTGAAGAAAGCATATGAAAAAGTCCAAAGAAAGTTGATTTGGGCAGTCTTGTGATAGTTCAGAGTCCCAGGAACACTGGTTGAACTGGTGCAGGCTATGTACAAAGACCCAGTGACTCAAGTATGAACAGTGTTCAGTCTCACAGAGGGGCTCCCAGTGGGACAGCGTGTGCACTAGGGTTCATCTCTGAGTCCACTGGTGTTCATACTGGTGATGGAATACATTAGCAAACAGGTTGGAGGGCACATGTCAACTAAGTTGCTGTTTTCAGACAATGTGGCATTACAGTCAGATTCCGAACAAGAACTTCAACAAAGGATAAAGTAATGGAATGTAAAACTGTAGGCACATGGGTTGAAACTGAGCACAGATAAGACAGTTGTAATGGTAGCAAATGGAAGAAATCAGAAGAAGCTGAAAATTGAGATAGAAAGGAAAGTAGTGGAACAGGTTAACAGCTTCATGTATCTGGAAGGGGTGCTTAAGGAAAAGGGAAGAATTAGAGGGGCTGCATCCAACTGGCACAGAGTGTCAGGTGTAGTATATAACAAAAAATGCCAAATAAGCTTAAAATTAAGGTGTACAAAACAATGGTGCAACCAGTACTACTGTATGGAACAGAAACCTGGGCAGTTAAGGCTGAGCAGTTGAGGAAGCTAGATGTCATAGAGATGAAGTGCCTGAGATGGGTGGTAAGATACACACTATGGGACATTTGAAGAAATGAGGACACCAGAAAGAAGCCAAAGTAGCTCCAATTGCAGACAAGGTCAAAGAGAACAAATATGGTGGTTTGGGCACATGTGCAGAAAAGCAGAAGACAATCTGGTAATGAAAATTTAGGACAGACAAGAAGGCCGCAAGAGGAAACAAGGGCATCCAGCAAAAAGGTGGATGAACTGTGTGAGAGAAGACCTGCAACAGTCAGACACGAGTGTTGAAGAAGGTAGGAGAGTGGCATTGAGTTGAGACAGATGGCAACAGTTGACAACACCCCAATGCCATGTAGAAAATGGAAAGAAAAGGGGTTGATGATGACAAAGTGTAATGCGTATCAGATGGCTAATATATTGTATCATTATGCTTTGGATAATTTGAGGATTAAAGTCGGGGAAACTATTAAGGATCTGGAGTAATGACTGAATGTTCTGAGCCACATCTGGCAAGTATTATAAGGAAATGTTATTGTGAAATATATAATTTTTTCAGGTCCTTTGATAGCTGGGATAGGATTATGTTATTGCCACTGTATAAAACTCTAGTTAGATGTATAATTGAATTTTCTGGTCAATTTGTGTTTTCAGTAATCAACTTAATAGATTGGAGCAAATTCAAAGGCATTTTACTAGGTGGATTTTTGGTATTCAAGGTCTTAAATGTAAATAAAGATTACAGTTTTTATCATTATACACTATTAAATCTAGTTTTGTGTGTGTAGATTTGATAATGGCATTTAAATATTTCAAAGAATTTAATGTTAGTGGTATGGTTGGTATTAACAGGTTATGTCATTTATTTAGTACCAGAAGTAAAGACCTTATGAATGATTGTAAATTGGATGAGACTGCTGAATGGTATAAATCCTTTTTGGAAGGATTTCTGGTCAGTAGAATATTCCACTAAAAATTAGGACGTTGCGGTCAATTGTTTCTCTTAAGAATAGGTTGGAAGACTGGGTTGGTATTATGATTTTTGATCCAGTATATTCTGGTGACAATTTTTTGAGGGTGTTTTGAGGCTTTGAACCTGTATAGTGAACACTGAATATTGAAATACAGGGATCCAAAAGCTTGGCTGGATATAGGTCCATGGTTTTTACTAAGCTCATGGCCAAAGGAGACCAGCAAGAAGCTCGGCCACATCACCCACTACTGAGGGAAGCTAACAATGTCTCTCATTAAGTAGACTCTCAACATATCCATGCTGAAAACTGGCAATCACCCAGACTACTTTGTAAAGGCTGCTATGGAAGTACCCTGCTTGCTTAATAGGAAGGATGAATCTAGTTTTCTTGTCACTTGAATACAATTGGGCACTCCAGAGTATCACTCAAACATTAATGAACATGCGTGTTGAACACACACACTTTACAGTGGCAAGAACAGTCATGTAAACTATAAAGATCTTCATCTCGTCATTTGTTAGTGTAACCTCAAATTTATGTAAATAAATAAATGGAACTGTAGGTAAGAACTGGGTCTACCATGCTGTCTTGATTTTCCAGTCCCTGAAAAATATCACTTTGCACATGACTATGAAACTGTTTCCATGACTACATAAAGGACTGCAGCTATAATAGTCAAAGAAACATTTCTTTCATGCAAACACAAGCCATTCAAATGCAAGTGTTTTTTTTTTCAGGGGAGAAAGTTATCAGCACACCAAGAGGAAGCTTCAGCCCCCCCCCCCAATCCACGTATTTTATGGGCCTCATTTTGAAGCCAGAAGAATTTAGAGAAAAATGATTAATAAAAAACAAATAAATATTCACTACATTCTCTGCAATGCTGCACTCTCAGAGAAGGAATAATTCAGCTGTACTAGGCAATCACATATCACAATAATTTGTAGCCTGGAATCAAACACGAGTGAAAAATACAAAAGAGCAACCCAGCAGAGCAGATTAAAAATTAGCAACTTGCCTTTCAGTACATGAGGAAAATTACTTTCTGGGCAGTGTGTGATTCCTGTCATGATTATAAGAATCAATTTTACAAAGTCCTAAAATCAGCAGTCAATTTGCGAGGGAATCCTGTACAGTCTGCATGTTTATACCGATTGATTGAAGGACACAAGACCGAATTTGCCCCTGACCAGTTTTAATTTTAACATTGAAATCCTCCTCCAAAATGAGACTTTTTAATATTAAACAAATTGAAATATATTTATTTATTTGAAATACATTTTTGATTCCTACTAAAGGTGTTTGTCATCAGCTATGCCATTCTTCTCCCGTTGATCATTTGCTTCACCTTCCACTCATGTCTGACTTATGTATTCAGATGAGCTAAACACAGAAATCTCTAGAGTTTGATGTTAAGGAGATGTGTACAAAGAGGCAGTCAGGGCATCCTGCTAGCTACAGTGCCATGCAAAGAGGCAGTCAGGGCATTCTGCTACAGAGCCATGCAAAGAGACAGTCAGGGCATCCTGCTAGCTACAGTGCCATGCAAAGAGGCAGTCAGGGCATCCTGCTACAATGCCATGCAAAGAGGCAGTCAGGGCATCCTGCTACAGTGCCATGCAAAGAGGCAATCAGGGCATCCTGCTACAGTGACATGTAAAGAGGCAATCAGGGCATCCTGCTACAGAGCCATGCAAAGAGGCAATCAGGGCATCCTGCTACAGTGACATGTAAAGAGGCAATCAGGGCATCCTGCTACAGTGACATGTAAAGAGGCAATCAAGGCATCCTGCTACAGTGCCATGCAAAGAGGCAATCAGGGCATCCTGCTACAGTGCCATGCAAAGAGGCAGTCAAGGCATCCTGCTAGCTACAGTGCCATGCAAAGAGGCAGTCAGGGCATCCTGCTACAATGCCATGCAAAGAGGCAGTCAGGGCATCCTGCTACAGTGCCATGCAAAGAGGCAATCAGGGCATCCTGCTACAATGCCATGCAAAGAGGCAGTCAGGGCATCCTGCTACAATGCCATGCAAAGAGGCAATCAGGGCATCCTGCTACAATGCCATGCAAAGAGGCAGTCAAGGCATCCTGCTACAGTGACATGTAAAGAGGCAATCAGGGCATCTTGCTAGCTACAGTGCCATGCTGGCTGGTGTGGAGGACTTGCCTTACTCACAATCCTAGCCATTTCCTAAGATGTACTATATTTATACATACATGTCTGCACTAATGCCATTGGTCTGCACCAGTTTCTGCTAGTCCTTTTCTGTAAACCCTACTCTTCCTTCCTAGGTATGTGAACTCACAAACATATTACTCCTTCCATCTGTTCAGCAGAAAGTTCAGGTCCTAATTTATTCTTGCACCAAAACAAGATTTATGTCTCACTTTTTCAGCCATGAAAGACTCAGTCCAATTTGACCTATTTCTTCACAAAACCAGTGGCTCTACAAAACACTCACACTAAGGACCTAAATGTACACAATCAAATAAACAAGACCAAATGGTAAGATATGTTCCTATGTATACCTAGCACATGGAATAAGTTACCACTACTGGTCAAACAAACTACTACTTTAGCTACCTTTAAGACTAGTTTTGAAGACTGGATGGGTGGGCACAAATTTACACCAGAGTTATCACCCTGCTTGATTTGGGAGAGGAACACTAAGTGCCTGAAAAGGGTGGCAATAACTTTTAAGTTTGTTTGCTTAAAGGTGTATATGGTTAGGCATCTTATGGTCCTTGTGATCACTTGTCCAGTATGTTCCTATGTCATAAAACCTTGGAGTAAGCAGACTAATGTAAATCTTTTGCTAGGGAATATTGCTGAATGATGAATCTGATGTGCCTTTATGGAGTGGACTACCGACTCTGCATTAATGTTATTACTAAGCCGGAGTATGTCCGCACATGTAAGTTCCATGTGGTTCCTACACTGTTGCAATGGCTCTAAAAGCATATGTTGAGTTTTAGTTATCACGGACTTCCATATCATTTTCTTGCACTACTTGACTCTACATGCTGTTTACCAACTTAAAGAATCTTTACTACTGGACAATTATACCTTCATGGTTTAAAAAATGTGTGTTTTGCTATGATGACACAGATCTTAGTTACTTGCCTTACCATTGGCAGAATGCACTATATAGCAGCACAAGCAATTAAAAAGATAGCTACTTTGATCATTTATTCAGTATGCCTCTGAAATGTCCTTGAGTTATACTACCTGACTAATGCACAAAGGAAATGCTTGGCTGTTCCTATAAACTGATTAGTGTGATATTCTGTGCAACAGCCGTAATAACATAATGCTAAATCCCTGTAGACTACTTTTCATTTATTATGCCTCTGAACAGATTTGATTATGTTGCACTCTGAGCCACTTACTGATTTTGCCTGTTCCCCTGCAGTACAAAGTCATATACCTAGCCTCTGTAGCTGCAGATTAGAATAAATGTGAGTAAAAAAAACAAAAGCATTCATGTTAACTTTAGCAGTAAAATTAAAAAATATTTTAGCATGGTAATTTATATTTAAAATAATACATTTTTTTTTTTGGCTACATCAAGTAGCGTGCAAGCTCTCCAAAAGAATTTCCGCAAATGAATGGACATGGTGATACATTTTTGTATTTACTTTTGAATTGATTCTCTGGTTCCACTTTTAGTTAATATGCTGCCTTTTACTTATAGCTAACTGTGGGTAAAATCATAGCAAATAAATGGTAGTTGTAAATGTAAACATTTGAGAAAGCATTTGAGTCCTAAGTGAAACCATATGTCCTTGCATATCATTAAAATGTCCTTCTTTCCTATATAAATATATTGGGAGAAAAGACCACTCTTTTAATTCATTTTGTTTAATGTGCTGCTTACTTTACAGTTAGATTTTTAAAAAGCATTATGTTTGTATTTCTGGATACTTATCCTTGTAAGGTAACAAGATTTCCTTCTATTTGTTTGCACTGCTTATGTGGTAAAATGGAAGCAATTGCGTTCTACTTAAGATACAGTAGCCAAGGCCAGTAAGACAGTCTTGCTCTGCTTGAAACACACTACATTTCAAGGAATATTCATAGCTTAGTTCTTCTGTGAAGAGAAAAACAGCATTGTTCTGCTGGTAATAGTAAAAAGCTGACATTATTTTTGTTTAGGAAACTCTTCATCTGTATTGAAAAGGAGTGGGCGGGACAATAGAGTCAGGTGAAACTGTGGCATTAATTCTATGGGCTGCACTTGGTTTATTTAAAACAAGTCAAATGTAATTATGCTTGGACTGCAGGTAGTCTTAAAATGGGTGGGTCAGAGCACCGTGGCAGCTAATCTGCGCACGGTGTTTATGCACCTCATGATGACTGCAAGCAGTTCCAGGAATTAGTTGTACTTCATCTTCATGATTTACTGGACTGGAAATTATCTTGGTAATTAATTTAGTGGAAATATGAGACAGACTCTGCTGAAGCAGCATTTTCTGTAACTCACACTACTGCTCTAACAAAGAGTGTTACTGTTAGCATTATAAAGGGTTGTGTTAAAGGTGAGCAAGTGTCACAGGTGTGGGAATTACCGTCTTGCTATTCTTTTTACAGGCACCTCTGCTAACATGCTGTGAGAGATCAATACATTTTAAGTTTGAAGACTAACCCCATTCTCTCTACATGTATTTATTTGTACATTACGAGTTGTGAGAACACTGCAGTCTTGGATTTCCTCTAGAGAACAACAATAGGCTTTTAGGTTGTTTCAATACCTCTTTAAAGAATGAAAAAGAACCCCGTTTTTATAGCTAATCAAACTGCTGGTACAGCTAGACCAACACTCCGAACAGAATTCATATTTTGACGGAAGGGCCAGTAACAATAGACTGTGCATTTTGTTTGAAAAGCACAAAGCAGAACATCATTGATGCTAACCACATACACTTGGGACAGACAGATCACTATTGTGGGGTAATGACTAGTACAATTGTAAAAATACCTTTTTGCTGAGGACTGCAGACATTCTAGATTTTGAAATTAACTGTTTTAATGCGCAGTGTGCAAAACTTCCCCTTGTATGCTCCTCCATATCCCACTTACATGACTGCCTGGATAAGGGGAGATGGTTAGGTTATCAACACCAGCAACAGAAAATCTTCTACTGGTGGTCTGGTAGTCTAGTAATCCTACTCCCACCAACATCACCAGACATCTCATCACTGCAGTGTATTATCTCATTACAACCAGTTGTATTACGGTGCAGCACAACCCTGATTCTAAACAGAATTCCTGTATCCCAGACCAGCCTTAAAAATGTTATAACTATTTGACAGAGTCAGTGAGTAGTAGAGCCCTCCTCACCCTCTGAAACCACAGCCAAATGCCAATCAAAATCATATCAAGTACAACTTTGATAATTTTTTTTTCCAGCTGTCAGTCGGTCCACGGAGTTCCAGGCCCACCTGTTGCAAGTCTCTGTGAACTGCACCTTGGGAGGAATTCATAGACAAGGAAACCAATTAGAAGGGCTAGTTGTAGGTGAAAAACAGGACAAAGTGTAATACATAATTCAGAATTACCCGATGGAAATAATAAACCAGCAGATGCATTTCTGTGTGCCAAGGAAAATTCTGGTGAGAGAACACACACTCATGATCACAAGAAGTTGAATAAAGAGTTAAGCATGATTCAGAGAACATCACCTACAACACATGGGCAGCTGATTCACATATAGCAATTGTATATATATCCACACCAGAAACAGTAGTCTGCAACCAGATCCATCGGCATACAGGAATAAAACATACCTCTCAACTTCTAAGCGCAAGAAATCTGGACAAAGTTAAAAGTAATGGTGGGACTAAGGTCAGAAATAGGGACGGATTTTAAATATTGTTCTTATAAACTTAAACAGTTGGTAGAATAACAAGTTTTGCATTAGCATGCATTTTTCTGAAGCATATGACATCTGAAACTCAAATGTGTATCATTTAGTGACTTCAGTCCTCAGTGATTTATCAGGAAACCCCAAATTTAATCAGCAACAGACCAAAAATATAAGGCAAAAACATGGACATTCTGCAAAATTCTGGGCAGTTGAGAGGTGTGGAATAAAGCAATGGCTATGACTCAGGTGACCCAAGGTTGATTAGCGATCCATACAACTGTCGGACATGGAAGGGGGCAGTGGCCTAGCTGGCTGTTCTCTTCTCAGGGAAGGGCATGGGATACATTCCTGTGGTGCTTGGTTGCACAGTAGAGTCTCTGGTGAAGACCAGACACCAAACAGCAGTGCTGGGCTTGAGGAAGTCAGGGCAGTCATGAGGAGTAACATCACTTGTGAAAGTGAGCAATACACCCTCACTGACACCCTTTACACACTGATCACTACTACTGCTTACTGGGCAAGGGCAATGTGGTTAGAGGTTCAAGAGAAAAAAAAATATTAGCTTGGGTACTCGCATCAGTATCCAAAGTTTGGCTGTTACCCTGAGAGAAACAAATGGGCTACAGGGCTTTCACCTCTCGTGGAATGAATTTGCCTATTGAGCCAAGTGGAGTGGGAGACCCAAAACAAAACAAAACAAAATAGGATAATTTCCTTACCAGACATCTTGGAGAACTTTCTACAATGGCCTCTGATGTTGCATGTGCATATCATATCTGCTGGTTCATCTCCAGGCTCTCCACCCCTTACTTCCTATGAGCAAACCAGTCTGTAATATAGCCAAGTGTTGAAACCAGCCTTGGAGTTTGCAGATGTGAGTGGTGGTACACAGAAATGTATTCAGAGGCTAACAAATAAGCATGTGATTCTGAAGGAAGTCCCATATTTTTGCATACCACTTTTCACAATTATGTCAGAGTATAATTCTGTGCATTGCAATTGTGCCTTCTTCCTTGTAGTATTCCCCACATAAATATGTTAATGGTTTCATATATAGATGGATATGTTTATAGATATGCATATACATTTTAAGGGTCACAGTCTGCACAGCCTATGGGATGAATCCATGAAAGCTATCCTACAATATAGACCAGTAATCTGCCAGACACACAAGCTATCATGTTGTAAGACATATGCCTTGTTCTTTACATGCACACTGATAGCAGTACTAAGAGCTCAGAATGGCAGTCTGTGTACCCTTCACACAGAAAGGTATTGTAGCGGGGATTTGTTATCACATTGGGCCATCTGGGCCACTAATGTCTTTGTACTGACTGCCTCATACAGTCTGCGCATGCTATGTGCATTTCATAAATTCTACTGTGTTGATAGTGCTGCTTGTTAACATAACAATACATAGTACTCAGAATGCAGGGAAATGTGCCCCCGTACCTGCAGCACACAGTCAGTGTTGTGGCATGTGGCTACTCAGTGTGCTGCACGTCTTCTTTGACATGATACATAGAACTTCCCTGTGGTGCATTCAAGGAAAAAACATCAGTACTCCGTGCTTTTTTTTTTTGTTCCATGTCAGTTTGACCATTGGTTTTTCAGTGTTGTTCCCAGTCTGTATGTCTGCTGCTGTCATTGGTTCAGGGTAACCTCTTGTTTGACCATTGGTTGTTCAATGTTGTTCCCAGTCTGTATATCTGCTGCTGTCATTGGTTCAGGGTAACCTTCTATTTGACTACTGGTTTTTCACTGTTGTTCCCAGTCTGTATGTCTGCTGCTGTCATTGGTTCAGGGTAACCTCCTGTTTGACCATTGGTTGTTCCCAGTCTGTATATCTGCTGCTGTCACTGGTTCAGGGTAACTTCCTGAATGCATCAATAGACACTATATCATGAGGAGAGATTAAGGTAAGGGATTTATTTATTTGAATTTGTTAAATGGGGTGGGCCACTGTTCGCAAAAGACCAACTTCAATCTCAGTCTGGGGAGAAGCAAATAAGGAAAGCAAAGAAACAAAAACATGTATGGTATATGCATTACAGTATGGTGATGTAATTTTGATGAGTGTATAATACAGACCGAAGCAATCACTGTATACAATACGGATATGACCAATTACACAAGTGTAGAAATATATAGTTATGAACAGTGCAGACAGAGGGATGCTTGATTTAGCTGTATTTGCAAATGATATCATATAAACTTATAAGCAAGTTGACTGACGAACAAGAGCAAGATTCTGTCATGTAGTGTATTCAGAGTGGTGGAATTTTATTAAGCATGATCATGAAAATAATGTTTTAGTTTCACATGCAATTTTGGATAAGACGTATTTCTTTGAGATTACCAATGAGGAGAAGTAATGATCTGTGTATTATTGTTTAAGGAGCCAGTAGGAAAGGACCTGCGTGGCTTTTAATTTTTTAGAAAGAGGGTTCTCTTATTAATTTGCCTGCCATAGAAGAAATTGTGTGGCTGTATAGGAGTCTTAAAATTTGAGAGTATAAGAGTAGGCCAGATGATCTTTGTTTGACTAGGAGCCATATTGTTTTTTGTAGTGTTTTACAGTGGTGGTCATGATTTGCAGAGTTTGAGAAGAACCTGCAGATTCTGTTTGTGACTGCCTGAATCATTATGGAGATTCTATAGTGTGTGATGAACCTGCAGACTCTGTTTGTGATTGTCTGGCTCATTACAGAGGTTCTGTTTGAGGTGTATACAATTACTGGGAGTCCATGTTCTACTTGATCCAGTAGAATGCCTTTGCCTATTCTTTCTGGAGTATCTGGAAAAAAGGGGAAGATTTTGCTAGCCCAGAATACTTGTGAGTTTATCTTTATTCTACTATTTTCTGTGGGGTTTAGCCAAATTCCTAGGTATTTAGAAGAAAAACATTTATCTAATGCACTGTTGTGATCAAAGATTAATAATAGTGAGGGAAGTTGTTTAGCTTTGGCCTGGTTCCAAAGAAGATTGTTCTTGTTTTGGAAGAGATGAGAAGTTTTTGTTACTGATCCAAGTGTTAAAGGTGAAAAGGTCAGCCTGTAATTCTTTCTGAAAGCTTGTTAAGCACTAGTAAGATCGGCATCCTACCATGCATCAGTGTAAGGAGGTAGTGGAAGCGGGGTAGTTTCCTTATGTAGATATTGCAGAGAAAGGCATTAAGGTTGGAGCCTTATGGTGCTCCCATTTGATGTTTGGCTAAAGGTGAGAAGGATACATTGCATTTGACGTATAGGTTGAGGCAGTGAGGAGCATTCTACTGGCAGAGTCGCATACACTGATTTAAGATTTACTGGTGTAAGTTCCATGCTTCCCCTAATGTGCACAATGTGAGATGACTGGGCAGTAATGACACTGAGGGAGGGAGACACCTCCCACCCACAAAGTGGAATGACCCTCTTTTGCCAGTCCACAGTGTATTCTGGCTGTCACCAGGTCTGATAACACCATTAGACTACATGACCAAAGGTGCACCCCAGAAGTCACCTGTGATCTCCCCACACCCTTCCCCTTGAAGGAGTTAAGCAGACATTGTGTCATCCTTCTTCTCTTCCCCATTACCGGCTCCATCTGTGCCTGGCTCTCTAATCAAATGCAGGTTATCTAGGTGATGGTCATAACTCCATCCATCTAGGTCATAAAGCCAGATCAGGGAGACCAATATCAATGTGATTCTGACTGAGAATCTTGCCCCAGATATTCTGTGGAACATACAGTTTCTATGTGGCTCCATTTCTGGTGTCCAGAGACTGTTACATGTTACTATATAGTTGTCATGATAATCTTATAAAGGAAAATGAGCTCCCTATTGAAACTTTGGCAGTCGAAATGCTGAGTACTGACAAGCTGAAAAAAATACCGGAACTACAGGAAAACAGCGAATCTTGAACACCCTTCTCCTCCTTTCACTCACACTCCCTGAACTTATACATCAACTCAGAGACCGCTATACCTCAAAGAAAGGGGAATATTCTGAGAAATGTCCATCTATGACTTAGTATATGTAACTCTGTTTTTCTCAGCCATTCAGTGTCCGAATTTCAGGACCCATTCTAGTGGGTCCCCACATTTCAAATGGCAACCGAAAAAAGTTACAGTGTCATAGTATTTAGTTTAAAATGAGACTGAAGGATATTGAATGAATAAAGCCAACTTAAATGTAGTATAAAACACAATACTGCTTGTTGTTTGCATGTACAAATGAAGTGACTCCAGGTCAAGGATGGTGAGGAACAAACATTAAGATGGGAAGTATGGACAAGATGATAAGATGTGGGTCAGTTATGAGATGGCAGAGTTGTATAGCTGAGCTTCTGATGGACTACTTTATTTTCAAGGGAGACATGGAGATTTTTTTTTACCCATGATACTCCTGGATTGGACACCAATAACTGTTCTTACTCAGAAACTCATACTGGAGCTCATACACTCTTATGTCATTGCTTCTGATGGAGGGAAGAAACCAGTGGGAACTTTTCATTATTTCAAAGTAGAAAATTATGGTGTTGATTTTCTAAATTTCATATATTCATCTGTTTGGCTGGGAACATATTGACCATGAAAAAAACCAAACACAAACCAAAAACCAAACGAAATAAAATGGAACCGACAATGGGTACTGGAGGACGGAAACCACCACAAAAACGAATTTGACCTAGGTTTAGTCTTTATTTAGACTACTTCAGAACCATTACTTTCCACCTAGGCATTGTGGGTATGTGGAAACATTTAGCTGCTTGGAAAATTAGCTTAGCGGGCATTACAATATTCCTGATGACCAAAAGGGAAGGGTGGGAAACTGTCAGTCGATCAACATCGCAGTCTCCAAATGCTGGTTGTGCAAAGAAATATCACCAAAAATGCTTACAGCAATAGTGAAGTTTTCCCTTTTTTCCCCACTTATGTGCAACCTTGGAGTCCCCCACAAGAGGGTGCAGGGGATTTGCTCTCCTATAAAAAATGGCTCTGAGTTTCCTATGAGACTTTTTGTGCACTTGGATTCTTTTTGTTTGCTGTCAGTTGACTGACATATCTAGAAAGGTTAGGAGCAAGATAAAAAAAAAAATAAATCTGACTCCCAACAGGATGATGGCTTGTGAACTCTGACTCTTACCTCCTGTGCCTGGTGTCCCCAGCTACCAACCAATGGGCAAACTGATGGGTCAGGTGTAGATGGGACCTCAGTGCTTGCAGGAAGGTTGGGGAGCCACAAACATTAAAACAGTCAGACTTATTTATCAGGTTGTTGTCAGTTAAAGACAGAAGAGCAAACAAACTAAGAGTCAAGTGTCCACTATAACTATGCACTAGGAACGCATCTATGGTGAATCCTTCAGTCCTAAAGCTTAGTCTTTTTTATGCAACAAGAATATACAGATTTAACAGGAGAAGTTTAGGGATGTAGACATTTTGGATAACATACATTATGTTGTGTATTCCAAATAATTAGTGTTGGGATTGAAAATTCAGATATCATTTTTCTCTTTTATTGCTTTATCTGGAATCATTAATACTGCATTGAGGTATGTTATTGGCACATTGTGGATACAGGTAGATAAATAGGAAGTAGGACAAAGAGATGGAGAGTGACCAAGGTTAAAAATAAAGTAAATACCTTTTGAAACGTAAAACTAGTTGAATATCCTTCTGTGGTGAGGCAGTACTAATTTTTGGGAGGGGATCTAATTTGAAAACTCACAGAATTTACATGAGTGTCCTGAAACATTGACAGGAACTCTGAGAATAAGAAAAATGAAGAATCAGTTTCTAGAGTTGTATCTGGAAATCTGTGAAATGCATATAAATGACGTTGTGATGATACCTCACACACGCACAACACTAATTCCATCTCTACCCCTACCTCTAACACTAACCAGCAAACCCTTTCACAGACGGTCTTAACACTGATGCCAAAACTTTTGGTACATCTGAAAGCTACAGCATAACCAAAAATCCCCACTTACCTTCATACAAGCACACCTCACACACCACAGGGAAAGTCAATGTTCCCAACATTGACATTTCTGGAAGGCAGACACAACTGTCCTTCATCAAAAAAACAGTTAACTTTGTTGATGAAAGCAGATCTAAAAAAATAACTGCAATGATATATAAACACATATGTGCGTGTGTGTGTACAGTTTATAGTAGCTGGTCAAACATCCTCTTTCTAGGATATGGAGGAAACTACAGTGCCTGGATTAAACCAAACCAAAAACAGAGAACATAGAAGCACTATGATCAGATGCCACATTGAACACTAGACCTGGAGCTGTGAAGCAAAGACCATAACCACTGAGCCACCATGCTACTACAGATAGCTAGTAGGCAATACAAGGAAATGTGCTATAATTGCATGAATGACATGACAGGAAGTACATGGGATAACGCAATAGGCCATATAACTGTCTAGTGAATAATATTCCAGCTACTTAAGAGGATGTAAAAACATCATTCATTTCTTTACTTTATCTGATGCAGCTAATAAAAAAAAAAAACAATAACTTATTTTGTGCTAATAACCAGCATTTATTTTTCTTTTCAGATAGTCAAAACAAGTAACCCTTTTTTATCCTAAATAGTCACTGTGTAATCTCACTGGTTTATAAAACAGTTATACATGTTTACCAGAGATGTGACAGCATTTGTCTGTTTTATGAGTATTTGGTCTTTTTCTTGCTGATCTCAAATGAAAGGAGTCTGCTTGTGGTCCACAATGGCCATCCTATTAGGGACAAATTATTTTTTAATCCCACAGCTGAACATCAGCTTGCCCCGGATTCTCTTTTCCTCACTGGATGTACTGGAGTCACTTTAGCCTCCCCCAGATAATGCTGACTCACGTGCAATGCCAGTGAGGACATCTAAGGCCCTGGTGTAGCATCATATCACTGCCAAGAGTGTTTCTTTGTTTAGGCTCTTGCTTCTCTGCCCTCATTCACATTTATAATATCTAGGGACAAACAGTGGCAGATGCTGACAAAATGTCCCAGCCAAAGTTCCTACCTACTCTTGGACCACACCCCTTGTGTGTCCATAGCCACTGCTGGAGATTTACCATGAGGTACACACAAGTACAAGTCCTCCCTACCTCCACAGAATGGAGACACCCATTTTCTCCTTCCAGCGTCTGACACCTGAGCCACTATTCGATCACAGAATGCCTGTGCTGTAGTCAGGGCTTTAATTCTCACTGCCATCTCACTGGTTCCTAGTAGTGGTAAACTGAGACAATTCTGGCCTTGCTCAATAATAATGTGAGTTTGGATGGGATTTCTAATGTTACTCCTCTATCCTTAGGGCTCTACGGTGAAAGTGATCAGTGGCATCCAGTGCCTCACACTCTCCTGCTCCATTAAAAAAGTGCAATAAACATCTTCTGCTCCCCCTGAAAAGGTTAGGTTGAAATGCCACCCTCATCAACTAACCCTCCAGTATCAGACTGTGAGGAGAACATGGATCATGAGCAAATTAGCCAGGAATGGTCACTCTGCACTGCAAGCCAGCCTTTTCACAAATGTTTTTATATGGTTGAATGTGGATTGCTGCTGCCTCCAAGGCTGCTGTGTTTCATTTGTAAAAAGTCCACTCAAGATGTTGACTAAACAGATACTCAGAGCTATTTCCTGTGCTGCACTCTGCTGTCCTGTTTTTTGCATGTGAAATACTTTAAATAAGGTAAGTGAGAAGCATACATAATTTTTTCTGACAAAGTAGTTATAACACTGTGGTGACCTAGATGCAGCAAAACAAAGAAACCATTAAAGAAACCAGATAAAAGTTCATGAAGTACTACCAGTTTTATTGATATTATATACCTGAGATCTTCGTGGTTACTGCACTCAGCAGTACTGGCCCCATTTGCCAAGGACAATTTCAAGAAGGACAAATGTCACATGGGATTATGTAGTCTGAAAAAATGTAATAACTCCATATTCAAGACATCATAACTTTTTACTTAGTAACTGACTCAGATGTCATAAATATATAATTCGGGAAGCAGACAAAAGATCAAGGTCAAAACAATAATATTTTCTGATATAAACTTTGTAACTGTAAAAACTAACTGAACTGAAACAAATATTGTGTGCATGGGTATGCATATATTTTGATATAATATAGACAGATACGTTTGTTAGAAAGCCATCTCTCCCTAGTCACTGTTTTGCATACCCTCTTAGCTGTCCATAATAATGTTCATATTTTTCCACAGATTTTTGGTCTATCCCATTAAGCACCCCAATTTTTACCTACAATCTTGATTTTTTTTTCACCATTAGATTAGTGGTGACACTAAACTTGATTTTCACTACCCTCTACTCAGTATATGATGGTAAACAACTTCTATTTTTTGTAAATATTGCTAAAACCTAGGATTCTTACATATCCCATACTAGTTTTTTTAATATTTTCTTATATATCTGTATGTACATACATTTTTATATGTATATTCTTAAATATGTTGTATTCTTTCTGTATTTGTCATAACTATTTTGTGTAATTGTGTACCACATTTGTTCTTTAATGTTATTTGTGGAGTTTTTCTTCTCGGGCCTCCACTGAAACAAGGACATGCATCCAGTGGACTTTCCTGGTTAACAAATGTAAAATAAATAAATATTTTCAGTCGGTGGTGAGCAGTTTCAGGTTTAGGGTTCCTTCCCTAATTTTGTATATAAAAAGGCTGTTTGTTTTAAGACTATGATTGAAAGAGTATGGCTTATCTAGGGCCATTTTAGTATGAGGTAATGTGGGCATTATAAGCAATGTGGCCTTATTTTGGAAGGCTCTATTTTTTTTATTGATGGTTATAGCGAGTATAAATTAACCCAAATATACCACTGTTCATGCACAGATGTTGTTTATGTGGCACAATGTCAAGACTGCCCAAGTTTATATATTGGGAAGACTGTGAAAACTTTGAGGTTAAGAATCCACAGACATTTATATGGCATTAACAGGATGGATGAGTATAATTCACTTTATAAACACATCAAGTCAAATAGCTCACACATGTTGAGATTTTATATTGTTTTCAACATAGTGTTTGACAGGCGGTGTGGCCCTTGGAAGTAGTTGCTGGAACTTAGGAAGTTAAGATGGTAATTAAAAACACAATTCTACTAATGGTTAGGCTTTGAATGAAATGGTATCCATTAGTAGTATTCTTTGATTAAGAGCAGCACTTCATATTCAATTCATTTTAACATAACTATATTTTGGGGGGGTGTCCATCATTTTTATTAGCATTACACTTATTTTATAACCAAGCCTTACCTGAATTATCTGTCTCTGTATTTATTTTTTATTTTATGTCTTTAATATTTTTGGTAATTGTGTTTGGTTTGTCCGTTATTAATTTTGTATGCCTTATATGTGTATCATTTGGTGTTAAGTGAATTAATATTTTTATTTTTAATTTTTCCTTTTTAATGTATTTTCACCATTATATTTTATATTGTTTATTGTTTAGTTACAAGATGTATCATCAGGCTTTTTCAAAAATGCTGATTATGGCCAAATTGTACTTCAAGTTTTAATATGCTTTTTGAGTCATTGCTTTTATTCTTAATTGATGTTTAGCTCTTTGATTTTGATATTGAGCAATCATTTCCTTAGTTGTAATTGTATGGGGGGATTTTTTTTTAGTTATTTAACAGTTGTATTTGTGAGACATAATATTCTGAAGAAGTCCATTTTAACAAGACAACAGCATTTAATGACTGTTTGATAATAAAGAGTGAAGTTCAGTTTTCCTGCTCCCGTGTTTTTTATTTTGTTTTCCTATTAGTTTGTGGGGCTCGGTTTTGTTTTCAATTTTTCGTCTGTTCCTCATAAAATTTGTGGTTTTCTGGCATATCACTGAATACTGGACTCACTAAATGATGAACAACATTTGAGTTTCAAGTTTTATATCCTTCAAGAAATGCATGCGGAAGAAACAAAACTGTTATTCTAATAACTTTCTAGGTTTACAAGAGCAATATTTAACATCTGTCCTTGATTTATGGCCTTTGTCCCCCCCCCACTATTTTTGGCTTTGTCCAGACTTTTCCACTGCGAGGATAAGAGGTTTATTCTTTTGCTTAGTCTGTTCACTGATATTCTGAGTGGTGGTGTCAGTAAGATGACATTATACACAATTAGTTTTGGAAGTTCAAGATGAAGGAATTGATACAGTGAGAAAACAGAATACCCAAAATGGATCCATGAGGCACATCAGAGAGTAAGGTTAGGAAGGGATGACAGAATGGTATGTACCCTACCCTGACCAAAGACACCATCTTTGTTATGGGCAGTGATGATGACAGTCAGAGGTGGTGTGTGCCACAGCAACACAAATGAGACCAATCATAAAGGTGCCTCTGGATGCCACATCCTCATGAAGCTGGAAGCAATCTCCTAAATGCCAAACAGCACATCAGTCAGTTCCATATTGGACTGTGTGTCTGCATGACATTCTTGCACATCTGCTGATTCATCCTGATTACTGTTTGCATGTTAAAGGCCACCAGAAAAATGTGATGGCATTCAGCACCCCATAGCATTTAGCATTCCATGCAAGGCCATGCTGTGTTGGATACACCCATATCTGATGCAGTGTACTCACCTGCTGTAGTAGCCATAAGGGCACTGCTGGTGGTCAGACCCACAGGAGGATACCCCACATCCACAGAGTGTGAACACACACAGTGTACAGCCATGAATTCATCTGTCGATATGGGACTGTATTCACACTGTATAGAGGATGTGTGGCCATTCAGGATGGAGATAAAAAATGTCACTGTGTCATCTGTATGTGACTATGGTGTAAGTGCTTTGGCATCAACCAACAGTAGCCTTTTGTGTTGCCCCTAACACTGCATGTCACCACTGCAATATAATACCCTATACAGAATGAAAAATGCCATAGTGAGCACAGCTACATGGGCTACATCTCTAATATGCCATGCATGCCAGGGGAGCTCAGGCAAGACGTGATGTACAACGCCAATGCCAATGTATCTCTCCTTGTTATCCTGCCATTGCTGTACTCCTGATGCAACTCTGGTAACAAATAAGCAGTGTTTTACATTCTGTATGTACATTACTGTTATATGTTTATAGGTTCACCGTTGTATACTAGGCTAATGACCATTATGGTCTTTATAAGCCTAATTGTGCAACCTAATACATTTTAGACATTGATATAGTGGGTGACTCTTAGTTACAACATAATTTGCTGACTGCCTTTACCCATCATAGATGTAGGTGTCAGATCGGGATGAATTTTCAGTTTCCCATCCAGTTGTCCTAGTTAAACTTAAATAGAGTTAGGAAGAGACTTTGTTTCACATGGGTGGGAAGTCTGTTTCCTGGGGTGACCAGCTTCCCAAAAGGTACTATACTGCATTTCTTGGCATTGAGTTTTAAGCTGCAACTTTGGCACCAGTCGTTTGTGTTAGATCCTCTTGTAAGAGGGTTATAATGACATTTGCTATATGTTATACTAATCTGACACATCTCCCACTGAGATGTGTAGGGGATTGGACCACACTGTCACCAACATTTACACCTCCAGGGATTGTCACTGCACTCCTCCATATCTGTTAATGTAGTCCCTTGTGGGCCACCTCCCGTAGTCATCCTCTCAGATGTTGTGTATTGTGCCTTCACCTTGGCATGAGTAATCACATTTGGGATATGGCTATGACACTGATATAGTATATTGTTATGCCCACCCACAGCACTGATTTTACGGACCTCTGACTGATGTCCTGAATGAGGCAGAGGCTGGTCAGCTGTCCCCTTTTCCCTAACAAGTGTCACTGCGTGGGTCCTGAGTGCCTGAAACAGGATTTCATTCTCAGCAGAGCTAAAGTGATCCAGCCAATGCTTACCACCACATTCTGTGAACATGAAACCTGTGAGAACAATAGATATGCTGATGACAATGGTTAATAAATCAACTATAAACACATTCTTATCATTACCACTAGGTTGAAGGCACAACTGATAACAGTGGTGCATTTACTATACATGATTAATGACTTCAGGAGCTTGAAACTTAGGAAAACACCTTTAAATAGGTTGGACCATGCATCTTACCACAGAACCAATGGTACAGCTGTACTCCAGAATCTCCCTCAGTAAACTTACTGTAATACCATGTGCCAATACACAAGATGTGGCTACACTCAGATTCTGAAATTTTACAGCTGGATGCCTTATACATACACAAATGAGCCCATACACCAGAAATGTCTCTGAACCACCTAATTGCACTTTGTGTATGGACAAAGAGCACAGCTCATTCATGGGGCATGTTTCAGGGATTTATTATAAGTGGGTGACCTGCTCATGACTGCTCATCATGGAACTGTGCAGTAATGAGCTGCAGTGCTCATAATTCACAAAACATATTGTATGCATGTTTCACTGGATGCCGTTTTGTGTTGTCTGTTAATGGACAGCTGTTTGCACCTACCTACTGCATGAAGGAGACAAGAGTCGTGCTATATCTTCTTCAAAGCCAGTTTAGGAAGCAGCTATTGGCTTTTCAGCAAAGTTGATGTCTGGTATGACATGCATGATGTTCTGACCAGGGCCATGTCTATAACCAGGAGAGATCAACAGTGTAGGCAGTTAGTTATATGATCTTGATGACATCTGTTAGTGGTATGCAGACGTTTGGCAGCAATGCCATGTCATTGTCCATTTATTCATTACTTTTACTTGTGAGAACTTTAAATATCATGTCAAGATGTGTTCCTGATGCTTGCAGGCTTCTCAATCATATGTCATCCCTATTTAAGGTATAACACTGTCAGGTGTTACTGTGTGTGAATTAGGTGCTGATGAGAAGTAGTGACAGTGTCTTGTGAATGTGTTCCTGCCACCTGCAGGTCTGTTTTGTGATAGGATTGATTTTCATGGTGGTGTAATAAGTGTTGAGGTGGTGAAAATCAATATCATGGTGTAACAATGCTAACCATTCTGTCACCATTTTACAAGGAAATATCACTGTCTGTGTCTGTATGCTTATATAAAAGGGAAACACAACTGGCTGCCTACTGGACAACATAGTAGTGTAGAGGTATGGGCTATATATACTGTGCTGCCACTTTCTCTTCTCTCCACGATAGTTCACCAATATGACCCTTAGTCTTCCTAGTATAAGCAGAATAGAGTTTAACTGGGCTGCTGTAGGGGGCTACTCAGATGGTAGCAAGACAGGCCTGGTATTATTTACACATGCTATCCTGTACCAGGCCTGGTATTATTTACACATGCTGTCCTGTGACAGGCCTGGTATTATTTACACATGTTGTCCTGTACCAGGCCTGCTATTATTTACACATGCTGTCCTGTATCAGGCCTGGCATTATTTACACATGCTTTCCTGTGACAGGCCTGGCATTATTTACACATGCTGTCCTGTGACAGGCCTGGCATTATTTACACATGCTGTCCTGTACAAGGCCTAGTATTAGTTACACATGGTGCCCACTGACAGGCCTGGCATTATTTACACATGCTGCCCTGTGATAGGACTGGCATTATTTACATATGCTGTCCTGTGATGGGCCTGGCATTATTTACATATGCTGTGACGGGCCTGGCATTATTTACACATGCTGTGCTGTGACGGGCCTGGCATTATTTACACATGCTGCCCTGTGACAAGCCTGTCATTATTTACACATGCTGCCCTGTGACGGGCCTGGCATTATTTACACATACTGCCCTGTGACGGGCCTGGCATTATTTACACATGATGCCCTGTGACGGGCCTGGCATTATTTGCACATGCTGTCCTGGGATGGGCCTGGCATTATTTGCACATTTTGTCCTGTGACGGGCCTGGCATTATTTGCACATGCTGTCCTGTGACAAACCTGTCATTATTTACACATGCTGTCCTGTGACGGGCCTGTCATTATTTACACATGCTGCCCTGTGACGGGCCTGGCATTATTTACACATCCTGCCCTGTGACGGGCCCGGCATTATTTACACATGCTGCCCTGTGACGGGCCTGGCATTATTTGCACATGCTGTACGGTGACGGGCCTGGCATTATTTGTACATGTTGTCCTGTGACGGGCCTGTCATTATTTACATATGCTGTCCTGTAACGGGCCTGGCATTACTTACACATGCTGTCCTGTGATGGGCCTGGTATTATTTACGCATGCTGTCCTGTGACAGGCGCGGTATTATTTACACATGCTGTCCTGTGACAGGTCTGGTGTTATTTACATTTGCTGTCATGTGACAGGCCTGGTATTATTTACATAAGCTGTTCTGTGACAGGCCTGGTATTATTTACATAAGCTGTTCTGTGACAGGCCTGGTATTATTTACATATGCCATCCTGTACCAGGCCTGGTATTATTTACATATGTTGTCCTTTGACAGGCTTGGTATTATTTACATATGCTGTCCTCTACTATACAGCTGTTATACTTAGCAGACTAATACACTTATGGCACCATACACTGTATGTCCACTCTATAGGTTCTGATGGAGAAGAGGGTGACCAAGCATCTCAAACTCAGCCCGTGCCTGTATGAAGCTGTAAATGCTGAGGGTGATGGAGGTGTCTCCCTGGAGGGGCGCGGTGACCTCTCTGGCAGATGGTTCTTCATTACTGCCTGTAGTGGTCCAGTCACAGCTATAGCAGTGGAGAGAGTCTATGGGTGAGAGGTAGATGACATATCTTGACTGCATGGAATGCATCCTGGTGTAGATAGCAGATTCACTCACTGGACCAACCCCAGCCATGGTATCACCCGAGAAAGCACATACCCATTCCATGGGTCATGCTGATCCCATCTTCTAGTGATGGGTCAGTGTTCCTGTCTGAGCCGGTCATGCTGATCCATCTTCTAGTGATGGGTAAGTGTTCCTGTTTGAGCCAGGTATCAAATTTCCTGCTGCCCAAATCATAGCCTAGTATTCTGCATTTCATTTTGTGTGTAGACTCAAACCTTCTGCATCATCTGCCTTCTTTTGTGTTTTTGTCCATCCCGTGTCTCCCTACTGTTTATATATCCACCCAATTTGTCTTTCCTATTATGTTTTTGTATATTTGCCCCTGCACACTCTGCTACTGCCTCTTTCCTTCTCATTTCCTGCCACCATTTCTCTTTAAGCTTGCTTCATTTCTATATAAGAAAAAGGAGGCTCTTTCCCTACAAAAACGTTCTATTTTTCACTACACTGCATACTCCCTCATGTTTTCTTTCTGTGCTTTTTTGCTTGCTCCCTACTTCCCTTCCAGTTTTATACACCCCTTAAGACTATACATGCATGCATCTGGCTTTTTATCTTGAGGGATGTAAAATGGAGAGCACATCTGCTGCAGTTACTTATATGACACGTATATCTGTTACTTTAATCTTCTGAGCAAATGCACCTTTGCAGAGATTGGTCTCACGCTGCAGTTACTGTACTGCTCAGCTATTTGCATCTAAGCAGAAGAGTGGGATCCACCATGATGCATGTCCCCATTTGTATTTGTAATTAGTGCCTTTGCTGCCTTATATTACAAAGATGTGTAGGCCCTGTGCAAATGTACAGTACACCACTACTAATCCCAGAAACAATTTGGGATTTCCAGCAGAAAGTAATTTACATTTTCTTGGAAAGTTTTTGCAGCAAGTTCTCAAGATATTATATTGGTGAACATTGTGCTGTCCCCCTAAATATAACTTAAAAAAAAACAAAACAAAAAAAAAACGAATGTGCCTACTAAACATGTGTTCCTCAGATCCTTCAGACCTGAGTTTTCTCCCGCCTTTCCTACTTGGTTTAAAATTGTGCTAAACAGAACAGACATTGCTAAACAAACAAATTATAGCATCATCAGCCCATCTTTATCCTAGTGCCACAAGAGAGTAAATAGTATCCAGTCCAGCAACATAGAATAAGAGAACTCCTGGATCAATAAAAAATTAAAAGTAAAAGAAGAAACAAATGGTTCTTAAATGTGGCACCAAATTGTAGGGAAACATATAAACATAATACAGATTAATGAAATAGTCTGCTGAAGCACTATTTAGTGACTACTTTGCCAAATATTTGTTTTACCAAAAAATCTGTATAGGGACAATCTTACCGATACCTTCATGCTGAGGTAAATCCCTTCATCCCCTTTTTCAACACTGCAGCACCTCAGGATAGGTTATTTTGCAATGGGGGTGCTTTTTGAATGCCAACTAAATGGATACAATCAAGCATACTCAGTGCATTGTGTTTGCCAAATTGTGGTGTCATAATGGATGGCACAGTAGTACTGCATTTAGCATTACTGCCTCACAGTGATTGATTCTGTAGTTCATTTTCTAGCAAGAGTACAATCTGAATGGAGTCTGCATATTCTCACTCTATCAGTGTGGGACTTTGCGGGGGCTCCAATATACCCCTACATCTCAAAGACAGTATACGGCGAGGTGGATTAGTGTCCATCTAAACTGCCAATTGCTTTGTGTACATTCTATGATGCAAAGATGTTCCCATCCAGGATTGTTTTTCTTCCTTATACTCACCGCTTGCCAGAACAAACTTCAACTTCTCTGCAACTTTAAATGAGATAAATTGGGAATTGGGTAATGAATGAATGATGGGGTGATCCACCATTGTTTAAGTATACATCATGCGATGTAAACAGACAAATAGGACTTTTACAATGACTACTTCAACTTCAACAAGGCAGGTGACATAACAGCACACAAAGGTTAGAACACTATGAATGAGTTGATAAGAGTCTCAGGTGAATAGGCAGTAGGTTGTAGAGGATGACAGTCAACATACTGCACTTAGATGAATAGTGGTGACTACCTAGATGCTACAGTTATTACTACTGGGACCAGTCATTTCAGGGTCTTTGCAAATGACATTTCAGGAGGCCTGGATAGACATGGTTTAGATTCAGGTTGATGCACAAAAAATGTCGCAAGGAGGAGAAATTTGGCAGAAATGGATGGATTATGTAATACATGTCAGATTAAATATAATGTAAGCACGCAAATGAATGAACGCAGAGTAAATAGCTGGCAATGGGCTCAGAGTACATAACTGGAAAGTAAACCGAAGCAATGTCAAATGAGAAAGGGGACTAGGGAGGGTTGTAGCTGATGACATAATGATAGACCACATAAATTATTAGCAAGAAAGGCTGGTGGAGTACAGAGAAGCTTAGAAAGATGCATCACCTGAAGAAAACAAGAAGGCATTTTCCATCTATATAGACACTGCATGCGATTCTTATCTGGAGTACCATATGTGGTTCTAGAGATGTCTTCATCATAAGGACCTAGAACAGAGATGTATCAGAAAAGAACAGAATACACTATGGCCTGTACAAAAAAATCATATAAAAAGATAGTGGCCAAGAGCTTAGAAAGGATGATGGTTTACTGGAACAGCCTTCCTGGAGAAGTTAGAAGTGCAGAAGTCATTAACAAAAGCAAAGAATGCATGGGAGAAGCATAGGGCTGTTTCTGTGAAAGACGTAAGAATGTAAGCTTTTTACCACTAAATTAAACAAGATCTGCAGCATACCAGAGTAGGGAAATGAGATAACTAGGTGGGGAAAATGGCCCTAAACTGATTGCAATTCTATGCCTCTCTAATAGCTTCAGCAGAGCTCAGAAAGTATTATATTACTGAAAGGGTGGACAGTGATAGGGAGCAGTCATCCTAACATAGCAGAGTGAAGTACAGTACAAATTTAAAGGATGTATGCAACACATTTAAGGAAATTCAAAGCAGTGCTTTGAGCTATTACTTAGGCAGGATTTATGGCTTATCTAACTGGCAGGCAAAGAGGGAGATGAAGCTGCCCTCATCTGCCATTACATGTTTATCTGTCTCCATATATAGTTTTTCATTGCAGTGACATGTACTGTATGACCTAGTGTGTACTAACATCTTTTATACAGCTCTCACTGTTTATCTTAGTATGAAATGTGTTGGACTACTGCTATTTTCCTGCACCACTAGTGTGTGTATAACATATATAGTTAATAGGACTGGACTTATTATAGTCTCAACATCCAGATCGTCATACTTAATACTGGAACACATCCAAATCCATACAACTTCTTACTGGTGTACAGTCTCTGGTATCTAAACTTCTTAAGACAGAGTTGTACCTGGACTTCTGTAAGGATAATTTGTTCCAAATAAAGCTAATTCCTTGAATGAATCCCATTGGAATACAGCTGTTTATTAATTTAATCACATCTTAATCTTTTGCCGGTTCCATCTCTTGTCTTTGTAGACCTTGCCCTGACAGCACCACTGTTTCTGAACTCATCCCTGGTTTCACTGTTCTAAACATACAGAAATACATCTTTGAACTCAGCACACACTTGCTAACTAAACTGTAAGACCACAGAGATTTCCTGACAAAGGACAAGCCTACACTATCTGGATGAGTATGTTATTGCTAAAATAGATGCCTAGATACTATTACCATCTACATATTGTATAAGTGTGCCTTCTTAAATGTAAATGGTGTGCACCTGTACAGAGGGCATGGTCAGCATTGCCCTACCTAATATCCTACTAAAAGGATGTCCAATAGTTCTGTATATTTTTGTAAAACTTAGTATTTACCCTAAAGTAGCATAAGAATAACCTGTATTTGCTGAACATAGTTTTAATAGCTAAACAAAGGAAGGTATAGGGTTCAATAAGTTGTAAATAAAATGTTTAATAAACAAATTTAAAGAATCTATCTGATGAAGTTTTCAAAAAGAGAAGATGGAAGCTCTTATTTTAAACTTACTTTAAATTTGTTTATTTACAACTTATTGAACCCTATTCCTAACTTTGTCAGCCCTGAATTTCCTTTGTTTAGTTCCTTTATATGTTGTCTTTTGGAGTTTGTGGTTTACAGCATGGCTGAAAGTTAACTGAAAAGAAAAAACGGAATACAGCGAAAGTAAGGGTAAAATCCCACAATTTAATTCCAATGGTTGTGCACAAACGGATGAGCGCTTTCACTATAATAGCTTCTTCAGATCCTTCTACAAAAATCCCCACAAACCTGTTCTTCATATAAAGAACCCAATCAACCAATTGATAAAAGATCAAAAATATTTTTAAAGGGCTCATCTACACTGGATCATTCAAAAATAAAAACATACACAAAGCGTATAAAAACATATATAAATAAAAAGTGCTCATAAAACATACACTTAAATGCATCAAGTTAAAACCATTGAAGATGTGTATGAACAAGTACATCTTGATACGTATGGTCATTAGTGTACCTATACATGACTAAATGGCTGAAAGTTAGGCTACAGGTACTGCGTCACAGGATTCGTTTCAAAATATAGACATGATTCATTGACACTTGGTCAACAAGTAGGCAACTTGACCTTATTAATTAATACAGCAGTTATCACAATGGATGGATTAATTTGTTATCGACCAAAATACAAGGAGAGACATTTCGAATACAGAAATACCAGTATTTGAACCAAAAAGGAGAGACCTAACATCAAGGGCAGAGACCGTGCAAACAGGTAACTTCAATAACAACTGTAATATAGGCACTAACTGCAATGAACTACAAAGTGCTACTATGTGAAATCACGATAATGATGTTCCTGTGTTAAATGAATGCTTTAATTCGAATATTAATCTTAATTCTAATTACCAGTCCATAATTCTTCACTTACTGACAAACTTAATGAGCATGACTACAAACTATTAAAAGTGAAGAAGTTACAGCTGGAAAATGTATATTTCACAGAATGTATAAACACCTGAATGGTACATAAAGGCCTTAGTATGTGGCAATTTCTGACTGGTTTGGTGCTAAATTCCCAGCTGCACAAAGACTTATTTATTTTGCTTGACAGACACAGCTTCAAATATATGGAGCTGCCTATTTCTTACAACAAAAAAAAACATTGAAGAACTAATAATAGAGATTAACCATTTGGATAATAATCTGCGGTGGTGGTGCTGCAGTAGCGTTGTTGCCTCACGGTAAGATGCTGTCCGGTTCGATTCTCAGCTAGAGTGTCTTCTGAGTGGAGACATGCGTGAATGGGCATACCTTCGTTGAAGGTTGTGCGGCAGGGGCTGGTAACTCTGCATGTAAAAATCAACTACCAATCATTAGCGGACCGGAGTTCCGCTGTGGCGACCCCTAACCAGGAAAAGCCGAAAGATACAACAACAACTTACAGTATGAAACAGTTAAATTTGAACATTTACTTATTACTCCAAAGATAATGACAATACAGAATCAGTTGGAAGGGATTTTTTTAGACGTTGCGGTGCCTGCGGGCCCAACGCAGGGTGGAGAAGATCAAGGAGTAAAATCAAGCACAAAGCCACCAATGGGGAAGCACAAAAGGGATCCAACCTCTGCAATGGACCAAGCCAACATACTGGAAAGGATGGAAATGACAGAATTATTGATCTATGAACAAGATCCAATATTGATTGGCAGAAATGCTATATAGAATGATGGACCAATGATAATTCTGACCAGTACAGGGGATTTCAACATTTATAATAATTCAACACAGCCATTGGATGCAACAGACTTGTTTGTGAAAGGTTCAACATTTGTGCCATGTCGATGTATGGATTTGTGGTATGTCCTACTTGATTTGAAGGAATATATAAGGCAATTGAATTTCAACCTGATGTTTCAAGAATTTCACAGAATTCTAACTGCACTGTGAGTATCAAGTAAGTTCAACCCCTGCCTCCGTTCATCCAACTTTATTACATATGGGAAATTATGTGAACTGGATATCAGGAATATTCATAACAAAAAGAATAAGACAAGGTCTTATATCAAGAAAAACATGATGAAGACAGAGGAAAATATGTTGACTGAATTAACAAAAAACAATTTAAGATTTATGGCTCCTGATGAATTGTAATAATGGAGAAATTAAATTATATCAACAAGATGAAAGAACTACTGTTGAAGAAGTACATAAGCCAGTTTCCAGAAAGGAGCTGAATGATGCCTATACACATATAAAGATGGTTTTAGAACATTTGCTTATTGATGGCCAAATAGACATAAATGAATATAACTATCTTAATGTACTTAATCCAAAAACCCTGACCACCTTTGGACTACTCAAAATCCACAAAGATACTGCCCATCCATCTTTTTGGCTTATTGTGGATGGTCGAGGGTCCATTACATGTCCAATGGTAAAATTTCTGGATGAAAAACTCAAACATTTGGTGATGACAGAACAACTTATATGTCATGACTCTCTGGATTTCCTAAGAAAAATAAACAATTTGCCTTTCCAAGAAAGTTATACATTGTTGAACATCAATGTGAAAGACCTGTATACCAGTATACACATAATATACTGGTTTTAGGGATTTTTGGGAGACAGCATTTCACAGGACCATGTCAAAGCCTATGAAACCCTTCTGGATATTGTTTTGAAAAATAATTTCATCTGGTTTGATGGACAACTGTTTTTACAAGAGAAGTTGCAGTTGCAATGGGTACAGCCCGTAGTGGCCTGTATGCAAATATAGTGATGTTAGAATGGGAGAAGAAGGTGCTCTTTATTTCAGAATTCTTTAGAGTCACAAAAAGGACTTCCAAGGAATATAAATCCACAATTCCAATATTTATTAAGCACTTTTGTCCCAAAGGAAAATACTTCTTTTTGTGTTTTTTTAATAATTTGTGGGAGTTTACGTGTTTTTGGTTTGAATTCTTTAGAGGGTATAAAATTTAAACTCGATTTTTGGATGATATATTTATATGGGATGATGATTCTTATAAAATCCCAATATTTTTAGATTACATTAATCAGAGTACTGACTTCCACAAATTTACTAGAGAGGTGAACAATTAACAGATAGCATATATGGATGTTAATGAAGGATATGATAAACAAGAGGCTCACTTCTAAGATCTACAGAAAAACTACCTATTCGAATACGTTTTGCACTTTAATAACAGTCTTCCCTTGGCACAGAAAAAGACTCAGTTGTCAAAGGTTAATTTGTGCATGCGACCTGGATGACAATGGGGCAACATACCTTTTGGGATGAATGTACCAGGGACCTGAAAGAGAGGTTATTCATCCCCATTTATTGACATCATCATAATGGAAATTATTAATAAAAGACAGAGGAAATTCTTTACACCAGTTTTTTTTTGGGGGGGGGGTAGACAAAGTTTGGTAAAGAATGAAATACAAGCAGGACCTTCAAACAACTGTTGAAATGATTCTTTGCATGATGGGAATTCAGTGAGATTGTTTGAGAGACAAAATGAATGAAACCATTATAGAAATTCATTTATAACCATGTACACCATGGACACTAAGTGTATTAAACATTCACCTGAAAAAAATTGGTCTTTGATTAAGGATGATAAAGATGTAATGGAATGTTTAGGAAATAGACTGAACATTTTATCTAAGAGAGGACAATTTAAAGACAATTCTAGAAAAAAAAGCACCAATAACTAAATTGGTTTGGTATGCTAAAATTTGGGGCATGTAATTTCTGTAAAGATATAGTAACTACAAATGAAGTTAATATCAATGGGAATAAAATCATCCTTCATGGAAACTACAACTGTAACACAGATGATGTGGTGTAGTATATGTGGCAATGTGTGATTCATGCCCATGTATTTATAGTGGGAAAACAGAGCAGAAATTGAGAGAGGATGACTGTATGACCATCAATATGAAATTATTAAAGGAAAACATACAAATAGCCTTTTTAAACATTGTCAAAGCCATGCCTCACATTGTTTAAAATTTGTAGTGCTAGAAAAGATTAAACATGACCCATGAGGTGGCCCCTGGTCTCTATTTTTAGAAAAATGTGAGCTTTACTGGCAGCTCCATTTTGGGGCTAACCTTTGGCCTGGACTCAATGATATGCTATTTTTAGCTTGTATTCTGTACTTCCTTTATGGCTTCCCTTGACTGGTGTAAAGGGGAGGTGTGTTATCACATGACCTGCTTAGTTAGTCCTTTTAAACTTCAGTACAGTAGCAGGAATATATATGATGAAGTTTTCAAAAAGAGAAGGCGAAAGTGCTTATTTTAAACCTTCTTTAAATCTGTTTATTAAACCCATTTTATTTACAGCTTATTGAACCCTATACCTAAATTTGCTGGCCCTGCATTTCCTTTGTTTAACTGTTTTTAATGTTGTCTTTTGGAGATACTTTTAATAGCTGCCATTTGATCCTACAACTTTCTTCTCACCCTCTCTGCCTTTCCTATCACATTTGTAGGAATAGTGCAAACATCCTTAACTCAAAGGAACAAATTCTGGACAACAATATTATACTATACTGTTAAGCACCACACCTTTTAACAGCTGCCATTTTATTGTTAAACTGCCCCCACCCATTGCCTTCACTATTATACTTAAAGATAAAGTTCAACATCCTTAATTCAAGGAATAAACTCTAGCTAAGAATACTATACAGCACTGTTAAGCACTATACCCTTTAAATCTGCTTTGGACTTTTATATCCTTGTAGCTGTGTACAATAGCTCAGTTGAAACTTTGACCTGCTATGAGTATAATCCAGTGATGGTTTCTTTTGGGATGCCCAAACATTTCAGCATGTGGATCTAACTCCATTCACCCTTGCTTCCTTGCTTCACTCAAGCTCATTCTGATCCCCTACCCTACCCTCAATTTCCACCCACACCTCCTTACTCTACATTTATTCTGCAACACTCTCCACCCCATAACAGATTTTACCACTCAACATCAGGATAGTGCAAAACTCCTCCCCCATAATATAATTACCTAATCTCATAATCATCTCAGACTCCCTCTTATCCATTCCAGTCAAACCCTACCCAATTTGACAACTCAATGGCAAGATTATTAAAAACTCCTCCACACAATATATTACCTAATCTCTTAATCATCTCATCCTCTTTCTGTGTATCCTAGATAATCATTCTCCTTTTACACCACTCCCAATCCTTCACTTTTACATCTGAAATACTTTTTCTTAAATTCTAGCCCTCTGCCACCTCTCCCCAATAAGTATCTTTTATATACAAAATCCTGTTCCTTATGCTATCCTCTCATATTCTAGTACTGACCTCCCCCTTAATATGCTATAACTTTCCCTTAAACTATACTATCACAACCCCAACCTCCAGCCTCCTACTTCACCCAGACAGTTATAACAACTATTCTTACATATTTCTCCTAGCCTCCTCAATCTCTCCACTACCCTGTCTTAAATTCAAAATACTTCACTTGATCACCCTTCCCTCAAAACAAAACATCCATTCATACCCACCCTTAATAATTATTTCAAATGTTTGCTTGGGAACTCAAACATTCAATTGTTTAGGGGTATACATCCAAATCTGGCCATACTAATTTAAACCTAAACCTCAGTATCACCAGTTCCTGCAAGCATCATAACAGCAAAAACAAAACAAGTCCTGTGACTCACAATGCTTTGCTTACAAGCTTGCCCATTGCAGTGTCAGTCGCAGGATTTCATTTGTCTTTGGTGTATTACTGCATTTACTTTACCTGCGACACCTACCCGACAGGATATTTTTGGTTTAAGTACCATAACAGCCCAGATAACTCCTATCCTTCAGTTACAAGTGATCCCTTCTCGAATGCATCTTTTACTCAGTATACAAAGAGATTTTCCACCCAATCCAATTCTCATTCACAGACATACCATTCTCCCACTTTGTCAAGCACAAGTCCAGCCAAAAAATGAAGTCTGATAACATCAAATGTATGTAGTATTTGTAATAAAATTGCAGATCTACATGTCTGAATATCACTCTATTCCACAGATATCCTAGCAGTCACTGAACCATGGCTTAAATCCAATATGAAAGATACAGAAATATTACCTGCAGGCTATAACATCATGAGGACTGACCCAACAAAAAAGAGGAGTTGCACTCCAGTTCCTATAATCTCACCTCCTATTCCAATTTCATCCCCAATGTATATATTATATATGTATACTGTATTGTAATGATTCACTCAGTTGAACTACTCATAACAATTTTAAAGCTAAACTCTAAAAACACTCTCTGTTACTGTAATTAGCATCTCCTCCGGTAACACCATAGCCATACTCAAAGAATTTCTCTTCTGGGTATATAGTTTTTTACTTATGAATAAATCAGTCTGTGTGATGCCAATATTGTCTGGCAAAATGTAACCTCCGAAAGTCCCTCATCCTGTATAAATCTGTTTGGTCTGACTCAACTAATCATAACATCTACTAGATACAACTAAAGCAATAAGGGCTCAATTCTTGAATGGATTTTAGTCTCCGATCCCAGTAAATGTACTTTCAGTGGAACTTATCTTAACTCCCTAAGTGACCATTTCCCTGCAAACAGACATGCCACTCATCACCCCCATTACACACCAACTTAAACCAACCAGGATTCTCACAAAATTTAAGAAAGATTTATTTAACAGTATCCTAAGGTCCCTTAACTGGTCTATACTATAAATTCTCCCATTAGATGATGTAGTTACAACTTTTATATCTTTTTTTTAGCTCATTCCCTGGAAGTTTGCATTGCAACTTCCAATGTTTGGAGCCTAAGCTTTTTTGATAAAATCAAACTATACCCTCACATTTCAAACTAATGTTTATACTGTATGTTTGGAACCATCAGAGTTACTAAAGAAATGCAAATATCAAATTCTTCAGCACAAATTATTTTTATAGTGTCAGTATTCTTTATATTCCAGGTCTTAAAATCTAAGTTATAAATCACAGCAAACACAGTAAATGTTACATTTATAATATTTTGCAAACCACTCAAGTTACACACATACTGTCAGCAACATTTTCTTCATCCAGCTGAGTGCTTTCATAAAAGGCTAAGCAGTTCTGTCTATTACTTAGTTGTTAAGATATTTAAATGAATATGACATTTATAACAATATAAATAAGCATTATAGATGCACAGTAAATATCACTTTACCTGCATTAGACAAAAGTCAAATGTATGTAACTTGGTTTTGGAATTATTAATGCAAATATGAGCAAACAATATTTGATGCCTGCAGGTGTCAATAAGATATAACTACAGAAACACCTGGAGGTGTTGCCTAAATAACCTTGCCTGTCTACATATGAAATGAGTAAGAATAACACTCCCTCTGGCTATCCACCTTAACAAAAACATTGCGTGTACCACAGACATGGTTTGGAGGGTGTGGCTAAATAAAAACAATTTTTAGCAATACAGGGAGCTTCATAATCAAGCTAAAAACAAATCTACATCGATAAGAAACAATACTATGGCCAATTCAACCTGAATCATAAAAATGATCCAAAAAAGTCTGGTCCTCTATTCACACACTACTCAATCCTGGCTGAGAAAAAGATCTGTACCCCTCTCAAACCTGCTCCCTCCTCGAAATAGTGACTACATGTAATAAATACTTTATAGAGAGCGTTGCTGCCCTCATCAAAAACACATCACCCTCCCCTACACAAACTCATAACATATCAACTGCTCCTTCCACTACCACATTTACCTCTGAAAAATAAGAATGCAAACAATCCTTTGTCAAAAATGCTAACAACTTTACCTTAAAACTTGTAACAATATTGATTATAAAAACTTGCTAGTTAAATTTAAATCATGCTTCATAGTTGCTGATAACCTTCCACCTGAATACCTCAATATGGCAGCAGAAGCCATATCTTAGCTGTAGCTATCTTAATAGACCCATACAGGAATCTTATGTCATAGCCATTTGGAAAAGAGCATACGTCATCCCACTGCACAACAGTGGAAACTCTACAGAAATCTCTTAACTTTTGTCCATTGCAATTCTCTCCCCTCTCAAAAATCCTAAAAAATTTTATCCATACTCAGCTTCCTCATTTCTTCTCAGAACAGCTCTTAACTAGTACTCAGCATGGAGTCCATCCTTGCCATAATACAGCTACTGCACTATTATTCTTTTTAGATAATATAAACAGGAAAAGAGACTCTGGCAAACTTATTTCTTCCATATTTCTGGATCTGTCCAAAAGCTTTGATACCATCTCACATAGGAAACTCCAGCAACTGCACCATCTTGGCCTATCCCCTCCTTCACTTCAGTGATTTTAAAAGCTACCTGTCTGACAGACAGCAAACTGCTAGAAGGCAACAAACTTTCTCTCCTTACATCCCAGTTATCATTAGTGTACCCCAAGGCTCATTTCTTGGTCCACTTCTCTAACATTTTCACTAATGACCTGTATACCTCTTCTAGGCAAGCATGCTGATAATTCAACACCAATATGTTCATCTGACACTCTGGCGCATCTTCTTGAAATCATAAAAGAAGCCTTCACCTCTGTTGAAAACTGGCTTCACAATGCCCACTCATTACTCACCCCCTTCAAAAAAAAAAAACTACTCCTATTCCTCCCCAAAGCATACCTGAAAAACAAATCCAACTTCAAAATCTTCTCACTTGTCAACACAGAGATATAAACTGTATCCTATACAAAATTGCTTGGTATGACAATTGATAACCTCAGGTTTGAACTCCACATTCAAAATAATATAAAAAATATTCACAAGAAACCTGGTATGCTTTATAGACAAAAACTTTGCTAAAACCACCCTAGCACCCACTTACCTCCTTCCTTGTGATCCTATCCTTATTGTGCAGAATCTGTTAAAACTAAACTTGAAATATGCTACAACAAAGTTGCTAAATTTTCTTCCAGTAAACAATACTATACACATCATTGCAAAGCCCTTAAATTGGCTTGAACTACCCCATTACCTGGACTTTGTACAACTATTTACTGCCCACAACATAATTTGTTAACTCAATGCATGTCCTGCATGAATCTCTATTCTTCCTATCACTAAAACAAGCCTGTTTGTTCTAATGATAAACAACTTCTCACTGTCTATAAACCTCAAGAAGAAATTGAAAATAGCTATTGCAGCTAGTCTGTTGTACAAAAAAATGAAATTCTGTTCCACATGCTATTAGACTGTAACCTACCATCCTTCAAGCATCTTCTGAAATGCCACCTTTAAAACTCATGGCTGTGCTCATGCCCTGGCTGAACATAAATCTCATCATCTTTTCTACTTTTCCTCCACCTGTATCTGTACAGATTATCTACCCATCTCCACTTCCTCATCTTCAGCTGACTAGCCTCCCCTCTCTACCACTTTACATAACTTTTTCCTATCACCTCCTCCCCATTTATACTAATCTATTGTAATCTGTCTCCCCTTTTATACTTAAGTAAAAGTCATGTGTTTAGTTTGACTGTTATTACTATTGTGAATTGACAAACGGAAGCTTTCTAGAACTGTATATAGTGTTTTACTTTGTTTTTCTCATTGCTCTCTTTGTAACATATTTTTAGTATATCCCTGTGCCTTACAATATTGTTAATTATTTTTAAAATGTATAATTTTCAACTATTTCTTATGTAATGTATTTAAAAATGTTTGTTTTAATTTTTTTCTGTTAAATGAAGCTTTTCTTCCCAGGCCTCTGCTGAAAATGGGCTCTTGTGATCCAGTCGGACTTTCCCGGAAAACAAATGTCAATAAATAAATTGCATAATAGGTACCTAGTATGTCAAAACTGTGCAGCTCTCTTCTGTCACCTGCTTGCACTTTAGTGGTGTTTACTTTTCACAGTCATCAGTTTTGGCAGCAATTAACCTACAATTGTTCTATATTCCAGCAGTATTCATGGGGTGGTTACTGGTTTTGGCCCATATTGCATTTGATTCTTCAGCACAGCATGGTGTCTCAGTATAAGGCATATTATAGCACAATATGGTGCAAGAATGCCAAAACAATAGTAGTAGTCCAGTTTTTACTTTTTCCAGTCACATCCTCTGCATTGGTAATTAGCATATGTTAATTTTTCTTCTCTTGCAATGATTTCCTGTGCATCTTTTTTAGCTATGGTGTCTTTTACTATAGTTTTAATTTTCTTCCTGCTGGACTTATCAGGCATCTCACAGCATGACACAAATGTTGCATTATGTAGGATGGTGTGTATTGAAGGATTCCATCAACTGTGTCTACATAGCAAAATCCCATCATTAAGTTAGGCAAATACTATCTCTATGATACACGTCATTATTGTGTATACTATAGTCTGTCTCTGTCATTGTTGTCATCACTCAAATAGCAACTATATAACCACATACAAAGCAAGATAAGGAATGGTGCAGACTGGGGCGACTTCAAACACAGCTCAAACAATTCTTCTTTTATTACAAAAATAAACTTCCACAGATTACATCCACTGGTTAAGCGCTTTCAACTGCCAATACACAGTCTTCATTGTTGTCATCAAACAACTATGTTTACACAGGGTTGGGGGTATCACATCAGCATTAGTCAGTGTGGTCAAATCACCTAGAAACAGTACTGATACCTCCAGGTGCCTAGTCTGTATTTCTGTCATACCTCATATGTGTGTATTGTATTGTATTGTATTTCTGTCATTGTTGTCAACATCATCCCCCTTTTACCCTGGTTTACAAGGGGCTGGGTATCACATCAACATTAGTCAGTGTGACCAAATCACCCTGTTCTTGTGTGCACTGTACTGTACAGATACTTCTCATTCTTATGTATACTGCATTGTAATGCTCTGTGATATACCAGATCCTGTGGGCTCCGTACTATACAGATACTTATAGGTTCATAGGTGTTTACTAGGCTAATGACCACAAGGGCCTTTTTAAACCTAGCCATGCATCCCAAATCTCTGACAAGTTCTTATATCCTTGATAAGTGTAAGCAGGGGTTTGGGAGATGAACCATTTACAGGTTACCTGTGTCCATTAGAGACATAGGTGCCAAACCAGGGATGAATTTCTGATTTCCAATCCAATTGTCCAAGTTGCACTTAAATTGGGTTAGGGAGGACCTCTGCTTTACATGGATGGGGAACCTATTCCATAAATGCAGTATTCTCTGTGATACATACCTATCCCTCCATCAGGATCTGTATCATAGATAAGTCTTTAAAACAGGTAATTCTGGTGCTGTTTGTTTTGTGGATATGCAGGAGGTCCATCAGAGTGGGTTCGGACAATGCCCTGCATGGCATTCTTATGTATACTGTATTGTAATGCTCTGTGAAATACCTGACTCTTGTGGTGTACCATGCTGTAATAGTACTCACTGGGTATGTATTCATTTTTTATGAGTTGAGGGAATAAGTAATACCAAAAAGCCCAAAACTGGTACATTTTTTGAATGGGGTCTTGTCAAGGTGTACTGGACTGTACTAGTATAATAGATGTTTGCATTATGTATTTTTCTATATGCATTGTACATTTTGATAGCACCCCAATGTACATGAACATATTGTCTAGTACTGTAGTAGTTTTCCTCTTTACTATTTACATATGTTACATTTTTCTGGTTTTAACTATTGCCCACACATCTATGTGTATATAAGCCTTCAGTGCAAGTGTGGATGTAGTTCTGGAAGTTCATATATGGGATGCTAATATGTCTGCTGCTTTCATTACCCACTCTGAGATATATCGTCTGTAATGTTTTAACTGTATAGAATTGTCTAGATGCGTAGTAATATATTACATCTCGTAGCAGTTTGTTCTTTCAACTTTTTTATAGTATTTCTAATGTAATCTTTATTGTATTGGATTATACTGTATTTGTACTGTACTGTATGCGGAGGTTTTCTCCCTGGGCCTCTGCTGAAAGTGGGTTCTGTAAACCCAGCCAGACCACCCTGGTAAACAAATGACAAATAAATAAATATAGACAACTTCTCTTGTACCTCTGTTATAGAACCAAGAAAAGTGGGAAACTGTTTGTGTAGCTGAAGATTTTGGTATGCCTACAGAATATCTTAATGGTTTTTGGATGCTTTCCTTGTCTAGAAAAACACTGTTAGGTTTATGCTTGTGACAAGTGGAATGGAGCTATGTCTGCATAACAGTGATTTGTGTCCTGCTGACTCAAGCAGATCAGCTGAGGTAGAGGAATTTCAGCTAACATCTGCCTGTGATCTGTGCATTGTTTAGCCTGTGCTGTCTGAGCTATCAGTGGTCTCTGTTGTCTCACATTGCTATGCTTCATCTGGCTTCATAATATGCCACCATCAGCAGGCAGTCCGTGATAACAGTGGTTGGTCAGTCATTGGTTTGTTGCACTAGTTCCTTGCTGGCTCTTTCAATCACTATGCCATTATTTTGGAGTGCTATTTTTTTAATCATGGTCTTGCTTTTATGGATGGGCTCAGTTTTATGCATTCATCTATTTTTTTCTTTTATTACACAGCATGCTCACTATTCTTTTGTAGTGTTTTTTCTCATCTTCCCACCAAAACATTTCTGTTTTAACTTGTCTCTTATAAGATTTATACAAAATATATATCTTGACTCAAGTCCACACAACGATTATTGAAATATTAGCTGTTGTATGTATGTTTGGTTCCTCTGTAATTTATCAACCATGAATTTGTTTGATAATGTGCAAGTGGGATGTTTTGCAGATTGTTTCAAGTGTCTATTTTGTGGGAAGAGGTATGTAGGGTTGCAGTAGGGATGGGAGTCTTTGTGCATGTGTTTGTGGGTTAGAGTTAGGATTAGCACGGGGAGAGATTTAGTGCTGTGTGCATAGTGTTTGTGTTGCTGTATGTTGAGTGTGTCCAAGAAGTCTTGTGTAGTGGTAGTGTTATGGAAACATTTTTTAAGGTAAGGTATTCTCTTAGGGTTAGGGGCGGGGGTGAAATTAGAGTTAGGGTTAACAAGTGGTGCAGGGGGCAATGCAAAGTCTGCCCAACTTAGTAATGCCAGCTAGTCCAAACCATATCCCTAAGCCTATAACATACTTTACAAAAACTCTTTCTGTAATACTACAGTTACAGTTACAAAGTAACTTGGTGGAAATAGTGAGTTCAAATTTAACTACGGAACCTCTGGGAGAGAGGATTATACAACGTTCTGAATCAGAAGAAACAATGAACGTTTCTTTAGTAACTGCTGTTCCAAATGCAGTAGTTACCCAATCTAAGGACTTGGGTGCAAGGCCCAAGACAAATGAAGCAGTGCAGCAAGGTGAGCATTTTTTAGCCCAACTGCCAGCTCCAATGAAGAAAAAAGGAGAATGGAAGAGAGCCAACAGCGAAGGCAGAGGGGCAAAAAAGAGAAGGACATCAAATTGACTGGTGATAATATTGTTTATAATTTATCTAACTATGTTCTTAATGATGATGAATTATTTGTTTTAAACAAAGGTATGTCCTTCATACCAAGTAGAGAAGGCTGTTTTAATGAAATAGTCATGGATATGATGTTTTATGGTAGAAAAGTAATGTTACAAAGTTTATTTAACCAACAAAATAGACAGCATATGTTGAGACAACCTAGTACATTCATGCCACCACTCAATTCTACCATGCAAATGTTTCTTAAAGTATGTGAAGCTGATTTATATAAATATTTGGAAGAAGGTAAAAATCAGAAATATTTTAATTTAACAAATACACAAAAACAAGCATTAATAAATTTACAGAACAATGATAATATCATAATAAAACAGGCAGATAAAGGTGGAGCGGTTGTTATATTACATAAGGATAATTATTATTTTAAATTAAATAATTTATTAATAGAAGGTAATACCTACTTGAAAATTAGTCCATTAGAACTCAACAGCATCATAATAAGAGTTCATAACAGTATTAAATGTATGTTGGATAACAATACTATAGACCAAGATCTTAGTGAATTTCTATTAATAGAATATCCGGTAACACCTATTTTCAAAGCACTACCCAAGTTACATAAAAATTATAAAGATCCCCCACTGACACCGATAGTCTCAGGTAGAAAATGGGTAACTGAAAATGTATCTATTTGGTTAGAATATACTTTAAAACCATATACAACAAGAATAATAGAAATTTTGAAAGATACACAACAAATTTTGGAAGCCATAAAAAACATTGATATATGTGGAAAAGAAGTATTAATGGTCACCTTAGACGTTGTAAATTTGTTTACAGTGATAGAAAATGAATATGGCATGAATGCTGTTTGTGAACTATGCAAAGAAATGGGTGAATCAGATGATAGGAAATTATTTACAATAAGAAAATGCTTGAATTTGGTTTTATCTAACAATGTATTCATATGCAATGACAATGTATATAGACAAACACAGGGGGTAGCCATGGGCACCCCCTGTGCTAATACATATGCAAATTTGGTTTTGTCATTTTGGGAGAGATGTTTTGTGCTAGGGGGCCAAAACAGATGGAAAAAGCATCTATTTCTTTATATACATTTTGTGGACTATGTTTTTATTTTATGGGAAGGGGAAAAGAGAGAACTAGTACTTTTCATAGAATATTTGGAACATACCACAACTTTTTTCAAATTTTCTCTCACATGCTCAGATGAAGTTATAGATTTTCTGGATGTCAGAATTAAAAAAGAAAGATCTGGCTTTGTTACTTCCTTGTTTTGAAAAGAATGCTGGAAAAATAATTTACTTACTTATGATAGTATGCACCCCAGACATACATATAAGAATATAATAAGGGGTCAGGTAAGTAGAGCCTCAAGGCTTTGTACTAAAGATAGTGATTTTGAGGAAGAATTGATGAATATGGAACATATTTTTAAAAATAGAGGTTACAATGAGAGGTTAATAGTAAGTGAATTAAGTCAGGGTAATATACATAGAAAATATGTATCTTCATTTAAGACAATTTCATCAGAAGAGCAACATGGCCATAAATTTGCATTTAATAGAATGACATTCACATATAGTAGTAATATACATGGTGTATGTGACATTATCAAGAAAAATTGGCATATACTTTTATCTGATGATAAAATAAAATAAATAGTAGGGATAGAACCCAAATTTGGATTTAGAAGAAATAAAAATCTGAAAGACATTTTAACACAAGAAAAGAGTAACCACAAGAAAAGTTCCATTTGTCAAGTAGGTACAAAACCATGTGGGCTATGCAAGGCATGTCACTGTATTAATAAAGAGATTGTTTTTAAGCATCCAGTAACAGGGAAATTATTTTATTTTAAAGCAAAAGCCAATTGTAGAACAAAGAATATAATTTATTTAGCTGAGTGTCAGCAATGCAAAGCATTTTACGTGGGAAAAACAAATAATATGTTTAAAGTTAGAATTTTGCAACATCTTTCATGCATAAGAACTAGAAATATGCACAATGCACTTTATAAACATATAGAAGTAAATAATGACCATCAGTTTAGATTTAGAGCTATTGCAAATGTATTTCCTAGTATAAGAAAGGGTAGCTTAGTAGATGCCACTGAGAGAGAAGAAGCAAAGTGGATAATTGAGCTTTTAGCCCATAGGACACCAGGACTAAATGAATTTGTTCCTATGAAACCCACCCTCAAAGATAGGAGGGTGCAGTATAAATTTTGATTGGTTGGAAACTGTTTTGAATTAGGTATTTAAATGTGACTAAGATTGTTTTATTTCATCTGAAGAAGGGCAGAGCCCGAAAGCGCTTATCTGTGTTAAAAATTGCTTGTTGAATTTTGCCTTGTCATATTAAATTAGTGTTTTATCGAAGGATTGTGATGGTCTACATTGGTTTGTTCGCTGTAATACTACCATTATTCAGACAAATTAGGGCTTAGTGTTACTGAAGGGCTTTGGCATAAAGACCGTGAAAGGAAATTGTAGTTTAGGGATTAAAGGTTTCCAGTGTTGTAAATGGTCAAAATGTTTTTGATGATGTTTTGTATTTGGGATTTAGACATTTCAACCATTCATACTAGAATTGTATGCATGCATACATGTATATGACTACCTGCCTGTATGTCTATGTTACTATATATATATATATATATATTATATATATATATATATATATTTGTCTGTGTATTTACCATTCCAAGACTGGTTTATATTAAAATAAATAAATAAATAAATAGAACTATTGTTATTGTGTATTACACGTTACATGTTTTGATAAAATTAGCTTTTCCATAGATTGCTGCTAATTTCTGCTTCCAGATGGCTAGTAAGGAACTACACTATCGCATTTCCAGTCAGAAGTGATAGAACATTCCATGGATAAGCCACACCAGATGAAAGTCATTGCTGTTGACAAAGCAGCCACTTTCAAAGTTGCATCTTTTAACAGACTTTGCTTTATGACTGCTGTAAAACAAGAACAGTCCTATGCATGGAACATCAAATTTCATCACGTACATAAGGCAAATAGGGACGAATTCATACTTTCCTTAGTCTTCAGTATAAACATAAGTATGCAGTTCATGCAGTTATATGCTTGTAAATTATGTCATTTAAATCCATTTAATGCTCTCATATCAGAGCATTTTAGCATGTTATTGTACAAGTCCACAGTATAGAGAATGAGAGAGTAGGGAGAAACACATGCAAAAGTCAGTATAAAGACCACATCAGGTCTCCTGAAAAGAAGTCGCTAGCTTAGTGGCACTAACTTGGTCAACAGTATCTGTGTGTGTGTATATAAACATATATTATATATATATAAATACACACAAAAACGCATACATATTATACACACACACATACACAGTGGCAGATTTAGGCATGGGCACAGGGGCGTGTGCCACCCCCACTTTTAAAGCGGTCAATCCTGGACAAGAAAATGCACTGCACTCTTCTATTTTTGAAACAGGAAAAATGTACTACCAAAACAGTTAGCATTAGGTTTGCTGTGAGGTAATTTAGGTGTAGTCATCAAACAGCTGAGCTGTTGATCATGGAAAAGAAAATACACTGACTGCACTGTGCTGAAAACGGAAAATGTCCTATCAAAATGGTACATTTTTCAGTTTCAACTTGCATTTTCAGTGAAATGGCACTGGAGATGCAATTTAAGGTTACAGTCATGTGATCTATATGACAATCTCCAACTGCATCTCCATTGCAGTTGCGTTAGGAGCATTATGGTAACATCTTCCATACAGGATTCCTTTAATGTCTGTGAGAAAGAAAGAAATTCAGATTTGTTGGCCATTCCAGACTCTAAACATTTTTTCCAGAAATGAGGCTAGCATTCCGTAGAACTGCTGCAATTCATGTGTGAGCGATTCAATACTAGTGTTTGGATCACTGGTAAAGATGGTAGCATCCATTAATAAATATTACTTAGTTAACAACAGTTTTTTCACTTTATTTATATATATATATATATATATATATATATATATATATATATATATATAGTATGCATTTTAGGTAATGTTCCCTAGACACTGTGAAGGGGGTAGTGGTCCACACACTCCAATTATAAAGGCACTGCCCATTGTGCACTGCATATTTACTGCCACTGACATGCCCTCTGGCCAGCCTGCTGCTGATGCCTGCCGTATTGCCTGCTGTCTCATGTTCCCTTAGGGACCATGGACATTGTTTTTCCCCTGTGCATTTGGTTATTGAAGTTGTGGGCATGGTAACATATTCTTCTCTTTTCCCAAAGGGAATTTGCAAATAGCCATCACTTCAGTCATGTGTCCCCAGTCTGTACCACAAGGAAATGTCTCAGTGCCTAGGTGCCTGAACCTGAATTACTATATGGCTGGTCAGGTCTTAACAGTACAGTTTGCAATGGGCTTGCTATGAGGTAATTCAGGTAAAGTCATAAAACAGTATCAACAATGTAAGTAATACAGTTAAATTAATTTACTATAAATATTATTGCAAAATTATAATGGATGCACTCTTCATTAAATACCTAAATATCATTAAATATGTGAATACCTACAAATCACAGCTGATGCTCTGGCCTACCCAGTATCCATCTATTGATCTATCCATTGATTAACCGATCTCTGTCAGAAAGTTACATTCCCACACTGTGGAAAGTATCACATATAATTCCCCTCCAAAAAGGCGGACCCTCCACAGAACTAACCAATTACCACCCCATAGCTATTCTCTCTCCACTCTCCAAAATACTAGAGAGATGCATACACTCTCAGGCTAAGACTACCTCCTTACTAACAACCTCCTTTCCAATACTCAGCATGGTTTCCGACCAAACCATAGCACCACCACTGCCTTACTCTCCTTTACTAACACTATCCTTCAGCATAAAAACAATGGCTCTCTCCCCTCTGCTACTTTCCTAGACCTATCTAAAGCAGTTGACATGGTCCCACACAAACAACTTATCTCTGTCCTCAATAACCTATCCTTCTCACAATCAGTCACCAACTGGTTTCAGAGTTACCTGTCTGACCGCCAACAATCCGTTGTATGGCAGAATGACATATCTCCCCAACTACCTGTCTCCATAAGGGTTCCCCAGGGAGCCATCCTTGGACCCCTACTCTTCTCTGTTTTCACCAATAATCTAGCCTCTGCCACCAAACATGGCACACTCATACAATACACAGATGACTCAACCATCATCTGCTCAGCCCAGTCCCTACCCAAACTGCAAAAAGTCACACAGGAAGCCTTTTCCTCTGTTGAAACTTGGTTATCCGATGCCCAATTAATACTCAACCCAAACAAAACTAAACTACTCATCTTCCAACCCACCAAACATACTCAAAACAACTCTCACTTTAACATCACAGCAAAAGACAACACCACTATATACCCAACTGAACACACCAAATTGCTAGGAGTGGAAATAGACAATAAACTAAAATTTGACATTCACATATCCATGACCATAAAAAAGACCACAAAAAAATAGGAGCGCTATACAGAAATAAGCAACTTCTCACCAAAGCAGCAAAGATTTCAATAGCAAATTCCCACCTTATCTCCACCCTACTTTATGCCTCTCCAATATATACCAACCTAAGGCAATGTGATCTAAACAAGCTAGAGACCTGCTACAACAAAATCGCCAAATTCGCCACAGGGGCATCCTACCATAGTCACCACTGTCTCTCACTTGCTGAACTGGGCTGGCTTGAACTCCCCCACCTCCTTTAATGGTATCAACTCTCACTCGCCCACAAACTAGTAAACCATCCACTAAATGTCCCATCCCTCCAGAATCTACTCCAACCCCCTATCACACCACCAGACCACTAAGATCCAGCAACAAAAATCACTTGCAGATCACTAAAGCCAATAACTCTGCTGGTGAAGCACTATTCTCTTGCACCATAGCCAAATTATGGAACTCCTTCCCACCCACAATTACCTCTGTACCATCATGCACCCACTTCAAAACTTTACTAAAAGCGCACCTAAAAACATGCTGGCTATGCCCTCGCAACTTCCACTCTAATATCACCCACCTCATCCAACCACTACCTTTCTTTCCACTCCACTAACTACCTTGATTATAGCAAGCTCAAATGCTCATAAGCCAGTACTTATTATACAGCAGGAACTTCTTCTTGTAACAATTGTTAATGTCTGTTATGTACTTCACAGATAAAGATTCTAGTTTTCTACTGATGTACTATGTTCTTCATCTGTAAATATGTTGTAAGTAATTGCTATGTAAACTGATAATCGGTATGTAATCCAATGTAACTACTGTCTGTTTATTTTAACTGTGGAGCTTTTCTCCCCGGGCCTATGTCCAGTCGGACACTCCCAGTCAACAAATATAAATAAATACATTAATGTAAGCACAGCGGTACTGAAACAGTGAACATTTTGTTGTGTACAAAATGTCAAGCTGAATACCTAGCAACTGTCCCCGATTTTTCAGCATATCACTGACTTCACCTCATATTTTTGTCACATTTCTCATTAAGATATTGATTTTTCTGGTAAATCACTGAGGATTGCAGTTAGTCAGTAATGACAGACATCAGATTTTCACACTTCTTATTCTTCAGAAAATGTAGGTTGATGCAAAACCTGCTGCTCTATTAATTTTCCAAGTGAGTTAGGATAATTAAAATGTGTTCCTGACTTTTGGGCCTTTGCCCCTCATTATTTCTGGCTTTTCCATTTGATTCCTGAGCAAAGCTGAGAATTATGTGCCTGTGCTCCAAGGTCACAGAATAAGTAACTCAGCAGATAAAGGTCAGTCATGTTGGCCGAAGCAAGTCACTATTAGGAAGTATCAGAAAACAAATAAGCCTACTAAAGCTTTACAGTGGAAATATAACATGGAAAATGCAGTATGATGTACAATGGTTAAGATGGAAGGTATACAAATGGAGTTTTGAATAGGTACATGGGAAAAGACAATTTTATACAGAAGGACACTGCTGCAGAGATCTCCGTTTCATCCTTAAGTGGCAGCAGGTAGGTCTAGTAGGATGCTCCTGCTTTGTCATGAGTATGTGCTCAAAAGTACAGCCGGCACAGAAATGGAAGATAATAAACAGAAAATGAGCAGGCAATTAAGTATGCACAAAGAAAGCAGGTAATAAGTAAAATGCCTGAGAGAAATGTGTTTAAAGTCACACTTGAGACTGCATGCATCTCTTTAAGGGACGGTTACCCCTCTTTCTCATGTTCTTGCAATTTACTGTCATTGTGCATTTTGTCATTTACTCTTTTTCATTTGAGTGATGCTGAAGCGTACGTACTTTGACATTTCCATTTTAAGGGGTATTATGTTGAACTGTTTAGTCTCAATAATTCACAGCTATGATATATTGTTTGACAGATGGCTATAACAGTTTAGTTTTTTTTTTTGCAGATACACTAATGCTGTTGCATACTGTATTTTTTTTGGGGGGGAGGGGACTATTTGTGCTCTTGACTGTGGCAGTAATTATCTGGAATAATGTGTTTTGATGCAGACTGTATAAACATGCCATTCTGTTCACATGTTGTAACAATAATTTTTTTTCTTCCAATTACACAACTTCTGCAGGACCCTGCTCAATTCTTCTCCAAACTGCACCTAGTTAGCACTTTTGTGCACATAGTCAGGAGTGAGGCATCTCTGAGCTAGACAAGATATCTACAAATCATGTGTTTCTGTGCTGGTAGGAAAAGCTATACTGGTACAAGAAATATCAGTAAGGTCAGATGATGCAGTTAGAAATTCTGTTCTCCCTCTCCTATGTACACTTCAGGTAACAGGCAAGGTGTCTGCTTTTTCCATGCCGGTCTATTTCTGTATGTCTGAAAATTTGGAGAGGATTGCTTTATTATCATGCCTGCTGACCATCATGACTCCCTCTAAATGACTATGCCCATTTTGTTCCCACTCAACTGGAAATATGTACCTGGTGCTGGGATGGGAGCTTTCTGTAAGGAACTATTATTCGGGTAATCATAATAATGCTGCATCCTTGCTGGCATCTTAGATATGACTATTTCTTATGTATGGCATGCCCACACCCCTGGGTGGGGAAATGTGCCATCAGCGTCACTATAGGATCCACAGCACCTCCTAATTGCAAACACTATGCATTTGCTATTAAGGTTACCACCAAGCAGAACTGAAAACTGGCCCCTGGATGCACATTTGTATTGTCCCTCCTCCAAGGAAATGCACCAGTGTATGATTGACCCCCCCCCCAAGGATGGGTATTTACATTCTCCCTTGCTAGATGTGTTAAGTGCCCAGGCCACTAATCAAACTCAGGTTACTTGGGCCATTGTCAGAATGTTAGACCTCTTCACTCTTGGAGATGGACATGGCACAGTAGCCTGTTACACACTCTATAGCAAGAAATCGTCTTTCCTCATTATGAAATCCAGCATGTTTCCCCCATCTGAGGAAAGATTGTATCCCACACAAGTCAAGAACTGTGTGCTGCTGAACTCTGAACACTGTTCCCATTACAGTCTTCCATGAAAGCATAAAAGAATCCCAAATGTCGAATAACTGACTCACACAGAACTTAACACAAAAATGTCATATCAGATTTTCAACACAGCAGCAGTGCCCATACTAAACAGGCTGTCTGCATGAACATTGCATTTCTGAGACTGCCACATAGCAAATCCTGGAGCTTTATGCTAGGATGGGGGATAAGCCACCTGTGTTGGTTCTACAGCCCCACTACTAAAATGTCATCATTTTCAAACTTTACAAGTACTAGATAAAGGAAATAATTGAATTTACTGGAAAACAAAGTGCGGGATTTTCTCTGCGTTTGTGCAAACTTTGTATTACAATATTTTTGCAGTGTGGGTGTGAGTGCACTGAGTGGTGAAGCCCATTTTGGAGCCCGGCATGGGAATGTATGGCTGCTTGCCCCTATAAAAACAGACATTTTTAAATGCACATTGTGATGACTATTACAGTTAAGAAGCACACTTTGGAATGGATGATTATCTGTACTACTGTATTCTCCTCATCTTTTGCTATTATGAAGTGCAATGCAGTTAACAATTGCAATGCTACATTCTTCTTGCCCTTTGACCTCATTAGCACTTGCAGTAACTAGCGCTTTGAAATGCTAATTGCCAGTCTTCTTCTTATTTTCTTTTTTGGGCATTCTGCCAAGGATCCCATTTGTTTAGTGTTTATTTACATATCGATATCCAGACTGTATCACCACAGTTTATAATACTATGGTCTAGTGGTTACCAATACGCTGTTACAGCATTCCTTCAAAGCTCTTGCTTTATTGATTGTCAGGTCATTTGTATATAAAGCAGGGAGCTTACTAAAAGGCCGTATAATATGAAACTGGCCATTGTGCAATACAACATGAAAACAACATGGCTAGAAATATTTTCTTTCTATCTTGGCCTTGCACATGCTGTGGATTTCTGATATCTGAAATTCTTAACAGAAGATAACAGCAAAAGCTCAGCTGCCAGAAATACTGACCACAGTTCCATTAAACTGACATGCCATTGTTTTACAGAGAGGTGTTTAAGATTGTGGGCATCAGTGCTTGGAAAAAGAAATGAATGAATAACAAGGCTTGTGTATGACATGACTAATAGTTTTTATGTCCCAGTGGATAAGAAACTGGATTGCAGATGTGACAAAGGATGACAAACATCCTAGACTTCTGCATTTTTTCATAATTTACTTTTTTTTATAATTTTATATTTTTTCTTCACTTTTTCCTTCTGACCACCATCCCCATCTGTTAGTTGGTCAACACTATTGTTGCCATATACCAGCAAACATTATCCTGTGAGAAGTGATCTCCTTCCTCCAGTAAAATGTACTGTGCGACTCCCCTGTTTAGATGATGATGGAAGTGAGAGCTGTCTACTACAAATTTTGCAACTCTGGCAGGCCAGAGGATATATGCTCTAACAAGCCTGCATTTGGCATTTGTTGGTGACACCACTAAACATGGGCCTGTGCTGCTGACCAGTTCTTTTGCATGTACTTGTATTTCTGGCAACAGAACTGGGTCAGGCTAGTATGACAGGAGACACCTGATGAATTCACTGAGCAGTCCAATTTGCTCCAAGAACCTTTCAAGGCTTGATTTAGGATTGCATGTACCATTTCACCCAACTGTGAAATCATTCCCTAGCATGTAGGTTACTGGGATGATCTTTGCTCTGTCTTTGTAGACGGTTACCACCATTACTTCCTTCTAGTACACGAGAACCATCTCATCCCTGAAGAACCTGTCTCAATGGTGTTGTCAGGTTTTTCAAAACTTCAGCACTCTTTTTAGCATCTTGTATGGGATGTCATCCAATCTCTACACCTTGCCTTCCTTATATATATATATATATATATATATATATATATATATATATATATATATATATATATATATATATATATGTGTGTGTGTGTGTGTGTATGTATGCATCTACATACATACATATATATATATATATATATATATATATATATATATATATATATCTATATCACACACACTATATATAATAAACACATACATACAAATATATATATATATATATATATATATATATATATATATAGAGAGAGAGAGAGAGAGATACAGATTACATGTGTAGAGAGATATACATACACTTAATCAGTTGGGTGTGTTGATCCAAAAACCCTTTTTAGGCATGACGGAATATTACAATGATCCTCTGACAGGCTGAAGGCTGCTTTCATAATTACACTTTTCTTCTCTGTCTGTCCATTTCTAGTCCAGCATTTTTTAAACTTACATTAGGTAGCCTGTAGAATGTGGCAGATTACCAGCTTTATTCTAAATAGAAAGAAGGTTAACAAGGCAAAATGTCTGTGAAGGCTTTAGAAGTGGCTGAGGAAAGAAGGCTATCAAAAGACAATGAGGATAGGGTATATTATGTAAAACTTTAATGCAGAGTTTCATAGATAATAGCAAAAACAGTTAAGGAGGGATGCATAAATGAGCAATGCAAATAACTGGAAGAAGACAATAAAATGTGAACAAGAGATCCATTCAAAATTAATTACATTACAAAAGACAAAAAATAGGAGAAAACCTGACAAACAGAAGAGGAAAGATCATAGAGTTCAGTCAGAGTAGTGCCACAACAGAAGTTAGTTGCTCAACAGACAACATATTAGCTGACAAGGACAACTAACACATACAATGATGTGTTCTCTAACTACAGTCAAACATCCTGAAGAGTGAAATTAAATGGACACTAGAAAACATTGATAAGGCTAAACCACCAGTCAAATTCTTTAAATTCCTGCAAAAATGATAATGTAACACTGCTGCATTTAAGTTGCCAGCAGCTGTGGAAAACAGGACAGCAGCCATTACACTGGAAAATGTCAGTTTATATTCCATTCCCAAAAATGGGCATTGCTACAGACCGTTCCAGGCTGAGTGCAAGTTAGACATGACAGACGTTCAATGTCAAAGATTATGTGTTGGAAGAGAAAATTATTCAAACTCAGATGAACATAAACTTGAAAAACATTGAAATCATAGAAAATAATTTCAAGTTTCAATGGACTTTGACGAGTAAGAAGACAGCCAACATGGCATGTTTGGACTCCTGGGAACAAGCATGGTCTCCCCTCCCACACCAGAACTTGTGGAAAGGAGAGAAAAGGACAGTAAGACATTTGTTATTAAAATACTTCTAAAAGAAAATGAGTGTGCTTAAAACCATTGCAAGAACAGTAAACTATCCAAAAACATTATGGTCTGCTTAGGAAAGTTTTATGAGATTAGTCATTTGGTCCATCAATGAAATTAAGCTTTTACTACTTTATCCAAACATCTGTGCTGTGCTTTATATTTTATGTTGCATAACAGTAGAGTAGATTTTGACTTACAGTCCATTCCAAAATGCTATAATGTTTACACCACTTTTATACGTTGCACATGACTAAACTGAGTATTTGCTTTTTGTGATGTTTTTCATAGCATCTACTTCCTTACTTGCTGTGTTATTTTTACTTAACTGAACTTCACTGTTTCCACAAATTATTTAATTTCACAAAACTTAATTAAATCATTAGGAAAAAATGACCAACCTGTGCTGTGTAAACATCTCACCAAATAAATAAACCAGAGTAAAGCAGTCCAAAAAGGTAGAATGATATGACACCAGGCTCTCAGCAGAAAACAAACAATCTTTTATTTTAAAACAACATAAGAGCTTTCACAGCTCTTGCTGCTTCTTCAGATGTCAGTATAAAAATGCAGTCACACACACAGCAATTTATACAAAACTTCAACTAACAAATTAAGCAATTAAGTATTAAAAGGATACTAACACTAAATGTAATATAACTTTAAAAATAAGAAATAAACTTAAAATCAAAAACTCATCTAAAAAGTGAGCGTGTCTGTAACAAAGGTTTAAGGGGGACTTTACCATTTAGTCCTGAACCATAATCAGTCTTAACCTAGCTATCCACTTGCTCTCCAAGCTTTCAGTAGCATTCCTAACATCACCCAGCCTCTTAATAGCTGCTACCTGTGCTATAACTTGAAACGTAAAACAATGCGTGTGTGAGGTGAGCTTCACGTGTTTAGAAAGAGCACTGCAGTCAGTACCATTATTTATATGCCTTAAGTGTTCTACTATACGTTCCTTCAACTGTCCATCAGTCTTGCCTACATAGAACTTTGTGCAGGCAGCGCAGCATGCTAAAAGACCACATGAGAAGAGGTACAAGTAGCTTGAACATCAAACACATACTGTTTACCCTGATCTGGATGTATAAACATACCAGTAGTGTCAATATAACTGCAGCACTTACAAGTATGACATGGCCTAGTTCCTTTATAAGTGGAACCCATTTTATTCCTAGTAGCTTTACCATCAATAAACTATTTTGGGATAACAAAGCATCTGTTTTAAAGATCCTTTAAAGATAAAGTTGTCGTTCACCCACTATCTTTTTAAGATCATTATTCCTTGTTATAATGGGCCAGTGCTTCCTTACAATATCCAAGACATAATCTCCTTTGCACTTCCAACCCGGTAGTTAACTAACTAGATTGAGCCCTCCCCCCTTTGCAAATTCCTGGAATTGCCATTGATATACAAGGTTTATTTTCAATTGGAGAGAAATAATATTTTATCATCTTATTTGCTGCTTGGGATGATGTTACACTTCTAAATTTTACTTGTCTCTTTACTTTGCAGTGATTCATGTAAATTTGTTACAAGTTACTTTTTGTTAAGGAACTTTTTCATACACTCTTGACTTTTGTACATATAGGAATCAGCTTTCCATTAAATGATGACATTTTGTGTTTTCTACCCGTACCTTTGTCTCACAGTTAATTTATGTCTTATTTAATTGTTGTGTAATCAAGAAAATAATAAGCAAGGTACCTTTAAAAGTAATTTCCAACTTGTGATCTAAGGTTAAAGGTTACTTGGTCACCGTCTCACGCTAGTTCAAGGCCTCTGCAAGTATATCTTTAAAATTGCTGACAGATATTATTCCTCATTCAATAATTAACTACTTGTTTTGGACTGAAAACAGACAATTTATTATAAGGGGAAATGTATTTTTCCATTCAACACCTGGTTTATTTAGATCCAGCATTGTCAGCAACGTGTTGTGACAATTAGTTTCCATATTTTTTTGTAATGTAACCAGTTATAATTGCTTTGTCTTAGGAAGTCTATAAAAACATTTGTTAAAATCTGTTTTTTACTGTTCATGTATGAAATGATTATGCTTAGCTAGCATATTAGATAGAAGTGCAGATGCAGAAAGATGTCAGCTGCAGAAAGGGTCGAAGAAACAGACAAGACAATTATATACATCTACACATACAGCCATGCATATACAATTGGTACCTCACAATTCAGTCATAATCCATTCCAGAATGGCGGTTGAATTGTGAGATGCCATTTCCCATACAAATGTATAGAAAATGTATTAATTCATTCCCACCCCAAACAAAATTAAAAAATACACTACAAATTCAAAGAAAATGTAGCTCACCATAATTTGAAGTGTAGAACATCTCTTAAATGGAGGAGAGGATGTGGAGGAGGGATGGAAGAAGAATGAGGACTAATGTACATTCCTAAAACTGTGGCTCATATGTCATATACAAATTTATTTGATGTTAAATCCATCTAAGAATGGAGACTAAAATGATTCCTGTCCAGTTAAAATGCATGGTCATTACATCATTGTGCAATAGCAATTATAAAATTAATATATGTTGGCTCTGATTATGATTAATGTTTTATTTAGTTCACTTTAATCCATCCAGCCATCCTCAACCCCTTTTCCCATTTTGCACATGGGGTTGGGGTGTCACTTCCACAGTGCCAATCATTTTGAGACCAGGTTTACACCATCGGGTGGCTAGCCCTGCCACAGTAGTTCATTTGCATCACTCACTTGTGCACACATTCTCACCTATGACCAATTTAGAGTGTCCAGTCCACCTACTGCATGCCTTTGGGATGTGGGAGGAAACTGGAGTACCCGGAAGAAACCATTGAGACCACAGGGAGGACATGCAGACTCCACACAGACGACAATCCAGCTGAGATTTGAACCAGAGAACCTCTTGCTGTGAGGCGACAATGCTGGCTGCTGCACCACAATGGCCACCTAAAACTGAAGACCCAACAAATTCCACTGAGATTTGAACTCAAATCGCTGGATTCAGAGTCCAGAGTGTTAACCACTACACCATGGAACCAGCATTTAGTTCACTTTAATGAGATATAAATGATCTCTTAAAACATTTTATAACAGTTTCCTGTTCACACCCCCAAAAGAAATAGCACACACTGCAGTGTCTACTGGTGTGTGTTTTTTTTAATCCTTCTCCAGGACTTTACTCAGTGGCTCCCCTACTTGGCTCATTCATTCAGGTGAGTCAGCATCATACACTTGCACCCATTCTCTCTGCCTAGCCCCACCAGTGTCCATGCTAAAAACTGAATATGAGTCACCATATTTGCACTATTTACAGAGTCAACTTAGTCATTAGTTGTTGGAAGGGGAGTCTTCACCCTGTCCTACAGGTTCCCTGTGTTTTTTGTCAGATGTAGGTGAAAAAAATTTGACCAGGGTGACTTGTTTCTCCCTCATTTTTAGGATGGTCTTGAAGTGGTGCATGATTGTGCTGTCAAACAAGTCCATCATCCTGTTCATGTCACCTGTGTTGGGATGTCACTCCAGGACTGTAGCCTGCACCTTCTCCCAGTTGGATAAAAGTTATTTAATGCAAGCTGTTGGCATAGGTCCTTTTTCCCTGGCATCCACATCTTCAGAAGAAATTTGCCTTTCTTTTAATTTGAACTGCTCACTGCAAAGTGCTGTAAGTTCTTCCATTGTGAGCTTGTCGTCATGGTCTTGTAGCAGTCCCTCCACATCTGCATCATCCACCTCCCCTATGCCAGGTGCTCTGCTGTGGAAACGATGTCTTGCAGCAGTTCAGCTGCATCAGCATCATCAGCTGCTTCATCCATGGTTTCGTTCTGGGAAAAGGAAGGAACTAGTTTCCTCCAGGCTGCACAAAGGGCTTTCTGTGACACTCCATCCCAGGCACTTTTGATGAATGATATGGCATGAAGGATGTTGAACTCAGTCTTCCAGAATTTCTTCAGTGTTTTATCTCAGAAAAGTGCTTTTGTGTAGAGAGTCTTGAAGCAGGCACTGACATATTGATCCATAGGCTGAATGAGAGAATTTGTGCTGGGAGGCAGGAACTGAACCTTGATGAAATCATAGTCTAGCTGAAGAATTTCCTCTAACTCTCGTGGGTGGGCAGAGGCATTGTCCAGGGCAGAGGCATTGTCCAGAAGCAGAAAAGCTTCCATTGGCAAATTGTTCTCGGTCAGGTACTTCTCGACACTTGGAACAAACTCCTTGAAAATCCAGTCCTTGAAAACTGTCTGATCTACCCAAGTTTTGACATTTGATTTCCACATTACAGGTAGTTTTGATTTTATCATCTTTTTTCGAAACTTCTTTTTTCGTTTCAATGCTCAGCCACTTATTTTTCCTGCCAGTAACACTCTTCTTTGGCTTCATTTTGTCACTTATTCGCAACAATTAAAAGAAATGACTGTACTACATAAACACAACAGGAAACAATGAACAAATTTTCAGCCTCCTTTCTGGGTCAAATTGCAATATGTCTGTTGAATTGCAGGACTCCAGGGTGGCTGAAAGCGAGGTTGAATTGCAAAATGGTCAGGTTGCGAGATGGTTGAATTGTGAGGTACCACCTGTATATAACAAATGGGAGGCAAAGATGCAAACACATGATCATGTCACATGATGCCTAATTAATTAGTTACTAAAAACAACCTAATTACACTTAAAAATACATACAACCAACATTGTGTATGAATTAACAAGTGGTTGAATCCACACATGTACTTTAAAAGGTTTAAATACTTATTTAAGTGTACATAGTTAATAACATGTTTAAAACATAAACTTTTAAACCTTTTAAAGTACGTGTGGATTCGACCACTTGTTAATTCATACACAACGTTGGTTGTATGTATTTTTAAGTGTAATTAGGTTGTTTTTAGTAACTAATTAATTAGGCATCATGTGACACTATTAAGAAAAGGGTATTTAAGGGCTGGGTTTTTATAATGTATTTGTTCTGAGGAAGTCTCTAGTAGGAGAAGAAAGCGCTTAACCGAAACAAAATAAAGTTTAATTCTTGGAGTTTGCATCTCATTCCTTGTCTCATCTGATTTGGCGCTGTGGTCTGTTGTGTCTTTGGAGTTACCTTATAAAACTACCTTCCATAACACTACTAGACAAGTCAGTCTTGAACACACACTACAATCTTATACAGACATACTACACTACAATAATTCCTTTCCTAACCTTTATTCTAACCCAGACCAGCAACACTTGCACAAACGTTTAGCTCCCAGACACATGCATCACTGAAGCTATCACCTAACTTAACCTTTACTTTAATGCTAACTTACACTCACAGACACACTCACTTTCTACACTAGATCAAACATGCACACATTCAAATGCCCACAAACAAAAATCAACTCAAATGGTCACACATGATACTCTGTCAACTAAAATGCAAGCTGACATAGTATGTGGACTTCTATACTAAGCTTTAGGCCAAACTTGCAATAAAATCTCAACATTTGCTACCAGCCCTTCTACTCAAACTCGCCACAATGAATCAGTTAATCAACTTCAGTAGCTTGAATTCCCCAATGTACTTAAACTAATCCATCTAGAGCAAGCACACAAAAATATCCGGAGTTCTGATAAATGCCCAGCTCTCAATTCTATCATGGCCTGGTATTCCCTAGCTAGGCCCCTCAGATCCTCAGAAAAATCTCCAATACTCATATCCTCAGCCAGCAATTCATATGGCAAAGCCCTTTACTCATGCAGTGCCACCAAACATTAGAATTTTCTCCCCCTACCAGTTTGTGAAATTAGTAACCTCAGGCTATTTAAAACGCAACTAAAATCATATCTGTCTTCCAAATGGGAATGTCATTGCTCTTCTTTAACCACAAGCTACTCATGACTAAGGGCACAGTCACCTCCTTTGATAACACTATCCATTCAAGTATCTCCCCATCAGCTGCTCCAGTATGAATAGGACTGTCTTTCTAAATCTGACCACTCTTCATCTACCACTAACCTCTCTCATTCACACCATCCATATACAAACATTAACCAGACTCTTATCTACATAAATGCATGTTCCAAGGCATAAAACCTCATAGTGCATCTGATTTCTACCTCTCTCCCACTAATCACAACTTCACTTTTCTAGTCTCATTCCTTTTTTACCACATATCTTGCCTAAATTGTAATGTTTCATTTGTTTTCACCTCAGTTCTGTTTCCTAATGGAAACTATATAATACATTTGCAACATTCTGTTGCAGTGGCTCAACTATTATTAACTTAGTTCTGACTGAATCGTGTGCAGTTTAACAATCAGAGAAATACATTTTAATGTACTTAATTGTTTGGAACTTTTTTTGCTGAGACTCCACTGACTAGGGTGTTGTACCCAGTCAGAATTTCTCAGTAAATAAATGTAAATAGATAATCTATATTGTTTACTATAATGATCTTTAAGATCATAATCCCAAGACCAAAATGCTGAAGACAACAATATAGAACCCCTGGAATTATATCCCTGCAAGCCACATCTTAGCATTCGTTCCTAGGTTCACACCTCCGCAGGATGTATGTAAGCACTCTTTCCTAGGTTCACACCCCTGCAGGATGTATGTAAGCACTCGTTCCTAGCTAGGTTCACAACCCCTGCAGGATGCATCTAAGCACTCGTGTTCACATTGGTAGGAGTATTTGGTATTCCCGATTTTTAGACATTTTCATCTTCAGCATTTTGGTCTTTCAATATTATAGTCTCAGGATTATGATTTTCAAGACTGTGATAAACCTATTAAATATATATATTACAGATCAGTTGTTTGACACCTTGTGTGTGACTAAGTGAACTGTAATGCATGTTGTGTGAAAGTCATTTTGTGTGAACAGCAGATTGGGTGACTTCCGGTAGGACTGACAAAGTTAAGCCCCTTTGTGGTAGAGCTTGGAGTTTGTGTCCTGGTGTGTCTTTTAGGGTTAGAGTAGAGGCTAGGTAAGGGGGTATGGTTTAATTTATCTGCAAGTGAGTGTGTGTGTGTGTGTGTGTGTGTGTGTGTGTGTGTGTGCATTTTATGGTCAGGGTTAAGTAGATACATTTAGTGTATGCATGACTATATGCGAGTTCTAGGGTCAGGATAACGCTTAGGTAAAGGGATAGAGTTAGAGTGTGTGCGTGTGTGTGTGTGGGGGGGGTAGGGTTATATTTAGGGTCAGGAAAGGTGATAGATTTAGTGGTTTTGTATCTGTGTGCTTGGTGAGTATCCAAACTGTCTTAAGTAGGGTTACTGTTATGGAAAGAGCTTTAATGTAAGGTGCATGGTCAGGGATAGGGGCAGGGGTAGGTTTAGGGTTAGCATGCATTACTAAAGGTACCCTAGTAATGGATACTAACCCAAACCCTAACCCTTATGTTAAAAACTGCAACACGGCACAACAAACTAGTAAAAAACGCAAGTTGACAAAAGGCTCCTCTCCACACCAGGTTTAATGACAACAAGATACAAGGTATAAACCACAGACTTTAAAGCGCTTTTCGTTTGATTACCTCAAACTTCATCAGAAAGTATTTCAAATAAACAGATACCCAGCATTTAAACACAAAAGTGCGGGAAATTGAGGTTCTTAATTAAGTTTTAAAGTCATACAAGTTCAAAAAGTAAAAAATATGTATCCACATAATAAGAAAATTTTTCAAAAGAAACACTGAAACAACATTCTACGTATGAACATTTAAAACAATCTACTATATCAGTAGAATAAATGGTATATTATATACAATAAACATCTAATTAAAAATATTGTTAATATTATTAAAAAATTATTAATATTAATATGCCAAGTAAATTTCATCTTTGCAGACTCCTAAGTTTCAATAAACAGGAAATTGAACAGGCCTCATTCAATCCAGGATAGATGAAGGCATTAAGCCTAATCTGCCACAAGAGCTGTAACTCTTCCAGTTTAAACGAGGCCGGTCCACCCCTTATATCTTGAACATACTGATCAATAACAAAATATTCAAACTTGTGTGTAGAATGAACCTGGATATGCTTGGCCAAGGCATTAGCATCTTTATGTGAAATGGCATACTGATGTTCGCATACCCTTTCTTTTAAACACCGTTCAGTTTTGCCCACATAGAATGCAGGACAAAATGAGCAGTGGGCCAAATAGACAACAAATTTGCTGTTACAATTATATTTACCCTTCAATTTGAAGGTTCTATCGCCAATGGTAAACTGTTGAGTACATTGCATGTATTTACAAAACTTACAACTTTCACATTTAAACATGCCAATTGCCCTAATGAATGGCCTTTTAGTTCCTTCAAGAAAATTTTTGACATTTCTTCCCTTCTTAAAGACAAACTTCGGTTTTGGTCCAAAAAGTGAATAAAAACTAATATCACCTCTAAAACTATTCCAATTCTTATCAATAACGCTGATAATAGATTTAGTTTGGGAGTTGAAAGATGTAATGAAAGTGAATTGAAAATTTTGCTCACTACACATGGCCAATCCGACCTCAGTGTCCATAATTATTTGTGACTCAGAAATGTCCGTCTCAAGAGGTATTTTGTTAACAACTAAAATAGGTCTAAGTTGGTCAGTACACCGCTTATGATCAACCTCTCTGATTAATTCATCAATCAAACACTCAGGATAATCCCGGTGCATAAACATTTCCTTCAATAAATTACATTCATTAGTAAAATCAAATTGTAATGTGCAGATACGCAGCCCTCACCAACTGCCCCTTAACCACCGATCTTTTTTGGTGGAAGGGGTGGCAACTTGAAAAATGAAGAAAAGAATTGGAGTATGTTGCCTTACGATGTACTTGAGAAGTAAAGCAACCTAACTCCAAATTCTTAGTTAATAAAATGTCAAGATAGGCGATAGTATCAACATGGAATGTATACGTGAATTCCAAAAAGGTAGTTGAAGAATTAAACCAACCAACCTAATTTGAAGCCATTGTGTCATTACCTTTCAACAGGATGAACACATCATCCAAAAACCGAGTATAATAAATAATGTCATCAAAATAAACATTGACTTTGGAGTCAAAAACAGACATTGACTCCCACTGAGCCATAACCAGATTGGCAACACTGGCTCCACAAGGAGAGCCCATTGCCAAACCAGTTTTCTGGAGATAAAATTTGTTGTCAAACATAAAGTAGTTGTTCATCAACACTAATTCTAACAATTCCATAATGAGGGAAGTTTCAACAATGGAAGCTCCATGTTTCCTCATTACATCAGCTACCCATTCAATTGCTACAACATGTGGAATACAAGTATACAGGTCCTTTATGTCAATAGTAAGGAAGTTGTAATCATTACTAAAGTTTAGGTCATTAATTTTAGCCAAAAAGGACCAAGAATCTTTTGAAATTTGTGGTTCAAGAAGCACATATTTCTGCAAATAAACATCTACCACTTTTGAACAAGCATATGTCGGAGAGCCTCGGCCATCAATTAGAGGTCGCATTGGTGGATTATTTACATCCTTATGAATTTTAGGGATCCCAAATAATATGGGATACCTAGGAAAGGCAGTGAACATATAATTAAATATCTTTTGATCGATACGACCATCAATCAATAAATCATAAAGGCAAGATTTAACAAGACCATATGCTGTATTAACTTCAGATCTAGAACTAGTCTGGTAAGTGTCATTGCCTAATAAGGCTAACATACGAGTGGTATAATCATTATTGTCGAAAACAACAAAACCACCCCCTTTATCGGGTTTGCAAATTCTGATATCTTGAGACTTAAAAAAGTCAAAGATATCTCTTTCTTCCTTGACCAAATGGCTCGAATTATGGTGTTTATTATTAATTTCTGAACCTAAACTTCTTAAGTCTAACTCGCTTACTTGCTCAAAAACCTGTAACAACGGATGAAGTGGAGGGTTAAATGTACTGGGTATATGGAACCGTTCATCAGAAAGTGTCCGACCAGAATCCTTGAAGAATAAACCTAAATTTAGTTTCCTAGTGAAAACTTTCAATTCCAATATGAGTCTGCTGACATCCATTTTAAACCAAGGGACATATGTGTACCCCTTGGATAACAAATCTACCATTTCTAAAGAAAAAGTACCACCAGAAAAGTTATACACTTTAAAGTCTCTGTTCTTATTATATATAATGCTAGGACTAGAAATTTCAACGCCTACATTAAGTTGTTCATCATAAGAATCACATTCATTAATGCTGATATTATCCAAATCACAAACAGTATCAAAAATGTCACACTCTCCGTAGGCAGTTGGAAGTCGACGTTCATGTGGATCAATAAATAAATCGACCCCTGTTTATTGAGACTTAGGAGTCTGCAAAGATTAAATTTACTTGGCATATTAATATTAATAATTTTTTAATAATATTAACAATATTTTTAATTAGATGTTTATTGTATATAATATACCATTTATTCTACTGATATAGTAGATTGTTTTAAATGTTCATACGTAGAATGTTGTTTCAGTGTTTCTTTTGAAAACTTTTCTTATTATGTGGATACATATTTTTTACTTATTGAACTTGTATGACTTTAAAACTTAATTAAGAACCTCAATTTCCCGCACTTTTGTGTTTAAATGCTGGGTATCTGTTTATTTGCAATACTTTTTGATGAAGTTTGAGGTAATCAAACGAAAAGCGCTTTAAAGTCTGTGGTTTATACCTTGTATCTTGTCATTAAACCTGGTGTGGAGAGGAGCCTTATGTTAAAAACACATTCTGTAATACTGCCACTATTCAGATAAAAATGAACTAAATGTGTGTTGGGATTATGGGTAGTAAATCAGTAAAGGAAATTTCTTTTTTGATCTACTGTGTGGATAATGTTGTGTTATCAGTATAATGAATTACTGGCATGTTTTGGATAACATTTGTGTTGGTCTTTATCTCTCTCTCTCTCTCTCTCTCTATATATATATATAGCTTTATCTATACATTCTCATTCTGCTTCAGCCCAAAGTAAGGCTTTTACACTATATATCCTTAATGGAGGGGATTCCTTCATTCCCTCCAGTACAGCTCTTTTGAGTCTGTACCTTTAACTCCCAGAGGGTGTGGCTCGAGCCTTTAAAATTGAAGGTATCACCTTACAGTTCTAACAAATACTCACTGACAGAGGTCAAATATCAACACAGTTGTATTTGCCATTATGTATGCTTCAAGATGAAATATTCTGATACCTTGTATGTAGCAAGGTTTTGGTATTATTAATGCAAATATGAAAAAGTAATATTTGACATCTGGAGGCACAGCAGGAGGTAACTGCAGAAACGACTGGAGGCGCACTCAGCTGTAATAAGTAATTAATTGAGGAAGGCAGAAAGAGAAAGAATTTCATCTATTGGGGGCCGATGGTGAGCTCTCTCTCCGATGCCAGGATTCATGATGCCACTTCGGTGCTTAGAACTCTCCACTGCTGTAAATATGACTACAGCATTGTGGTTACCCATATGGTGGTAAATAATTTTATTCACTCTAGTCTAAGGGGGGTGTAGAAAGTCACGACCGAACTCCCTATACATGTGTCCACTGCAGATAAAACCCAAGTTTTAAACAATATTCTACCTTTTCTGAGAATAATATCAAAGTTTAAGGACAAGATACTTATCTTCAATAAATGACTAACTTGGTGTCATTCCATTGATAAGAGTATGTGACAGATATGTGCTATGTTAAAGATTGTCTGTACATCTCCCGAGTGACTTTTTCATACTAACTAAAATATCTGCTGCCCCATTGTGTCTTTTTAGGTAAGTTTCAATTTCTGTACATTCCAACATACTAATTTTTAACTTGGAGAGCATTAAGATAATGCTGCCTAACACTAGAAGTCTAAACAAGAAACTGTTAGTGTATGCGCCTTCCTAAATCTTGAGCACATTCCCGGAGTAATTACGGACACCTGGTCTCAGTATATTGTTAGCACTCCATCTCTATGGGGAATCACTGCCTAGCATGAGTTCATACCCTTTGGGAGCTGTGAGAGGCAAATCTGTATTTACCCATAATGCCATCATCTCATGTCAAATCTCACTTCATGCTAACTTGGAACTTCTTGAGCTTGTAGTAACAGACAACATAACCAATTTATCATATAATTGCCAATTGAATGTCCTTCTTCATTTCTTCTCCTAAGTATAAAGTATACTTAACCCAGATAAAAATAGCTACCAAACCTAACATGTTGCTGATAAGTAACTTTAACCATCTTTTCATCACCTGGCAGATGTGCACAACTAATAATAAATACATACAGATATTCCTTAATTTTGCAAATGCTAATTCTCCACACAACGTAGTCCTCCCACCCACAGGTGCAAATCTTCTACATGTTATCCTTTCCAAGATATCCTATACCTATAACCCTCCAAGTATTCCTACCTCCTTGGTGAAGACTATCATGTTATTATCCTCTTTAGAACAGCTGCCATTCACTCCAAGAACCCAGCGATATTTAGGGACTACACTAAAGTCAGTTTGACATACTTGACTGGCAGTATTTGAAACTACGTATAGGACTATGTCTTAAATGGGTTTACCTACATAAACATGATGCACCGTCTTTCAGCTCACACATCATTGCAAATTTACCACAAATCTCCAGGCCCTTATCCCACCAAAATTATATATACCAACTCCATGGTCATACAACAGTGAAAAAAAAGGGGAACCCTCCAAAAACTGTACTGCCAGCTTGCATTATACATTATATGGCAATGAAACTCACTACAATGAAACATTATTGCACTAAAGACACATGATGGCAGAGTCAGTGATGACTCATAAGTATGCCATCTCACTATTACCCCACTATCACTGCCATTGCACATGCATGCCATCTCAAAATTACCCCATCAGTGCCATTGCACATGCATGCCATCTCAATTACCCCACTATCAGTGCCATTGCACATGCATGCCATTTCAATTACCTCACTATCAGTGCCATTGCACATGCATGCCATCTCAATTACCTCACTATCAGTGCCATTGCACATGCATGCCATCTCAATTACCCCACTATCAGTGCCATTGCACATGCATGCCATCTCAATTACCCCACTATCAGTGCCATTGCACATGCATGCCATCTCAATTACCCCACTATCAGTGCCATTGCACATGCATGCCATCTCAATTACCCCACTATCAGTGCCATTGCACATGCATTCCATCTCAATTACCCCACTATCACTTCCATTGCACATGCATGCCATCTCAATTACCCCACTATCAGTGCCATTGCACATGCATGCCATCTCAAATATTACCCCACTATCAGTGCCATTGCACATGCATGCCATCTCAAATATTACCCCACTATCAGTGCCATTGCATATATATGCCATTTCAATTACCCCACTATCAGTGCAATTGCACATGCATGCCATCTCAATTTACCCCACTGTCAGTGCCATAGCACATGCATGCCATCTCAAATTAGCCCACTATCAGTGCCATACTACATGTATGCCATCTGAAATTACCCAACTATCACTGCCATAGCACGTGTACCAGTTCTGCTCCCAACTAAATAGCTGTACTGAAGCATCTGCTACCAGCCTTCATAAGCACAAAAATAAATTTAAAAATAAACTCATTTAGTAGAAATCTCATCAGCAAACTATGTTTAGAACAAGAGGAATAAACTAATAGCTACTTATAAAAAATATCCTGACCCCCAGCATAAAAAAGACTTAAAATGGCTAGCAAAAGCATTAAGTGCACCATAACAAAATGCAAGGCTAGCCTGAAGATTAAGGTTGCCACTGACATTGAAGACAATCACAAAGGCTTATTTATTCATTGATTATTAACTGGGTGAAGACTATTTTCAGCCAATTTCAAGGGCACAGGCCTCAAGGCAGAGATAAACAGTTAAAACATGCAATATCCAGATGTACAGTAATCAATATATACCTGAAAAACAGATGTAAATAGAAATTAAACAAAATAAAGCTATTTAAAATTACTAACAATATACATAGACAAATGCAATAAATTGTAGAAATAGGCAGGACTACATACATAGAAATAAACAATGTACATAATTAAGGCAAAACATATCAATTATTTGAAATTAATAAAAACAAATATTACAATGATCTGTATATCCACAGGATTAACCAAACAACAGACAGAACACTGAAATAATATAAGTTCACATCTCTTAAAACATTGCATTTATTTTCTTGCAGCAGATAAGATCATGGTCTCGTTAAAAAGCAAAGCATTTTTATAGGAAAGTCATATCTGTGGTGAGATCATTCCATATGGCTGAGGTGAGGTTGTGAAAGGATCTTTCACAAATGGCTATGACAAACTGCAATTTAAGTGTGAGATTGTTGCTCCTATGAAGAGAAATAGCATTAAGCTCACCATTAACATATGCAAGTTTAGACAGTGAAATTAGGAAACTCATATTTCACTCAGTACTGCTCTAAGCTGATATCAAATAGTACCACTTATTCTGATTGAGAAGCCATGGCCCATATCTTCAGTGACAAATTCAGCTTCAAATTATCTTTGCCTACTCACCTTACTGTCCCTCATTGCCCCCAGATTACCCTTCCTCACAAAGTGACCAAAGAACAAGCCTTATTTGCATTGCCTAAAACTAAATAAACTAGCTCTATGTGCCCTTATATCATTGGTTGTTTCTTGGTCACTTCAAAACATAGCCTAACTTGGGACACTTTTAAAACTATTCGTCCAAGGTCACAGAGTCTTGGAGAATGGCAATAGTGGTACCATAGCATACATGCAGCCCACCAGAGATCCTGATAATTATAGATACATAAGTCTCACTAGTATCACATGCAAGATCATGAAGACTATAATGACTGAACTCAAAGAATGACATACATGACCAAGAGTCCCAAGATCTAAATCAGTTTGCTTTTGTGAATAGCAACCTCAGACTTCACTGACACCAGAACAGGTCTTGCTGTTGATAGATATGTAGGCCCAACACATCTCATTCTTTGAAACAGACTCCTCCTTCAAATCAAAGTAACACCCTCGTTATCTTCAAGTCTACACTAAACAAACTGATGGGTAATCACAAATGTACCTTTAGAGTATGTGGAATAGATTTCCTTCCTTGGGTGGCTAATGCATCACAATTCCTCCACTTCATTTGGCTAAGCTTCTTGACTACAAGCCTAGTAACTACTTCTGAACCCATAAAGTAGATCAGAATGAGGTACCTTATGGAGTACCTGTTTTTGTTTTCTATGAAATTCAGATTTTCTGTTAAATACCAGTTAGATACTAAAATTCTCAGGCCAGATTATTTGTCAGATAGTCAAACATTTAGTCCGATTAGTGCTATTTCAAAGGATGGTCAGTGATCTCCATTTAAATAAATATTTCACAGTTTTATACCAGGTTTTACACTCACTAGACTTGGTACTTCCTAAAACTGTTGCAGCTCACTAGAAGGCTTGCCACAATTGTGTATTTCTCTCTTTCATCCAAAGCTTCTACTAGTCCATTCATGAAGGGACAAGATGAGGACTGGAATTGCCAGTATCTAGGGAATGCTTTACTGTTGCCACAGGTTTGAGTGTAGCCATGAAATAGGAATGAAACATCTGAAGGAGTAGTTTCTCTAGCTTAGGGCAGGTAATGAAGTCTTCCTGGAGCAAAGCTCATGCAAAGCATCGGCTGATGTACTTGCTGGCCTGACACAATATGAGGAGGGTACAGCAGAATGCGGCAAAGTTCAGGATTGCACATGATACACTGGCACAACTGACTGGTAGACATCAAGGATTAAGGTCTGCTGATATCAGGCATCAGACTTTGCCTCTTCATCCTTTGGATACAAGTAGCTACAAGGTTCTGTTCCCCAAGAAGTCATGGAAACATTCTTCTGAAGATTTACAGGTTCCGGAACTGCTGAGCAAAACATTCTATTTGAATTACAGCTTCTCAAGCATTATTCTTTAAGTTTAATATTTCTGGAAAAATTTACTAATAGAAAACAACTCAAAATATTTTTGTGTGAGACACTCCATTGCTAATTACATTTAACTCTTGAAACTGCTGCATTTAGAAGAAAATGCATTTTGTTATGGTGGTAATTGTCTTGGATGCAAACCTGACTTTGAACAAACATGTTGCACTTTCAAGCAAGGCTAGCTTTGTTGACCTTATTTTGAATAAATAGGTTACAATAATTATTGTGTTACTTCCAAGGTTATATCCAGCACCCCATGGATAGGACAGAGTAGATGACAACTTAACTACTGTAACAGGTTCATGACATGTCATCTGCTGAATAAAGAAACTGAAAGATATAATCCCCAGACTGTTTTTCTTAAATCACAGGAAAAATTATATTATAGGATTCTTTATGCACATTGCCCCAAGATACACATTTGTTAGTGGTTATCAGACCATCTACTTTCAGATGCTTAGCATGTTAAACAGTATTGTATCTGTTTATTTTTAAGTTCTTTGACTCAGAAAAATCCTGTGTAAATTGTCCCATTTAATCTGGTTGTAATAATGATGTCATAGATAAAAGTTTACAAGGTCAGATACAGGCAAGTGAAAAACACAGATAAAGTCGGGGGTAACATTTTTAAACATTACCAATAATACAAAAACTATAGCAATTGTAGAACATGTTAAATCTTAGGTATTTAAACTCTGCCAAGACCACAACCTATCTTTTAAATATTACTAATAAGACAAAAAAGATGGCAGTTTTAGGATGTGTTAAATCTTACGGTATTTAAACTCTGCTAAGAATGTAACATGTTTTTTAAATATTACAAATGTGAAATTATAGCAGTTATAGAACATGTTACATTTTAGTGTTTTTAAACTCTGTTAAGAATTACCTCCAAATTGAGTAAAATCTGCTTTCAGCATTATACTTTTTATAGCCCATCTTTGAGATGTACCTTTGGACTTCCTTTCCCTACGTAGTACTGTATTATCAAGTGACTGACTCACAACAAGAGAATGAATACAGATGTATGTAAAGTAACCACGTATAAAGGGGAGGCATTTTTCTGTACTTTTCCTGCAGGCTGTGGAAGCATGTTGTGAAATAAAAATAACCTACCATCAATTTTAGTAATTGGAAAACAGTAGTTGTACAATGAATCAACATTTAATAATAGGGTAACAGACAGGCCAGTATGAAGTAAGGCCAGTAACATGTTGCTTACCACAAAAAAAGTTATAAAAGAAGTCCTTGATAGACATTTGCCATTTTGTGCATTGATATGGACATTGTTAGTGACCATGGAATTCCCAAGGGTAATGGAAGAGGTCAGGTTTTAATATCTGCACAAGGACGCACTTTGCAGTTTCAATAGCTTATTCTGAAACTTTCTGAGTATTAGCTTAGTACCAAGGGTTATGTCTATGAGCTGCTAATGAGCTTTGCACTATAGCCACGGGGTTGGTGCCTCTGCTTCTACTTACAAACCCACATGACTCAAAAAAGGTAACTGACCAGAGTGTGAACCTGAGCCATCCCTGAAAAGTAGCAGGTGTACTTAATGAATTAACAAATAAAAAATCTTAAACCTCATTTCAGAAGCAAGTGGTACATCTATCCCTTTCCGTTTCTAATTAAACTGTACTTGTGGTTGCTTGATTCAGTAGTGTAAATAATTAGTGTATGTGTATATATATATATATATATATATATATATATATATATATATATATATATATATATATATATATACATATACACACACACATTTATTTTGAACAGATAAGTTTAGTCCTATGGACAACAACGGTCCCTTTTCATCACCACCTATTTACAATAACAGGGAAAAAACAGAGTTCACAGCACAGGGCTGGCTTCCAAATTAGCACACAAGTGTAGCAGTATTGTATAAGAGACAAAGTGTTTAGTAGTACATTATAGTGATTCATCTGTCAGATTAATATTGCAAAGAAGTTACTGCAGGAATAATACCATTTTCTAAGTGGCAGTTACAACTGAAGTAACATTAATACCATGGTCACTATATAATAATGGGGGCAGCCTGATTAGTACTGTGATGATACCATGGTCACTATATAATAATGGGGGCAGCCTGATTAGTACTGTGATGATACCATGGTCACTATATAGTAATGGGGCAGCCTGATTAGTACTGTGATGATACCATGGTCACTATATAGTAATGGGGCAGCCTGATTAGTACTGTGATGATACCATGGTCACTATATAGTAATGGGGGCAGCCTGATTAGTACTGTGATGATACCATGGTCACTATATAGTAATGGGGGCAGCCTGATTAGTACTGTGATGATACCATGGTCACTATATAGTAATGGGGACAGCCTGATTAGTACTGTGATGGGCTTGAGAATGTAGTACAAGGATTTAAACACTGCTTCCCCCTCTCATCAAATATTTAGCTGTATTTATGAGTAAATCTGATTGTTACAGAATGCTGGGCCATAATTTAAAAATGAATTTATTTACAGCACATATCATATACATCATGAACTGATAATGGAGGAAGGATGCTGTATGTTTCCAGAAACAATAATGCCTAGAGCCTGCAAACAATGAGTTGTGATTGCACTCTGCCTGTACTCTCATATTTTGTTTTTATAGTTATGCTGGGTACCATAACACCTCCTCTTGTCCCTTTTCTTGCACTCCATTATAGTAGAAGATGATTCTTGTCTTGTCATTACTAATCAGCATACCGTCATCTGATGGAGCTGTTATGGCATGCCCTACCTACTGCACAAAGAATCAGAAGAACATAACCGGGGTGGAGGGAGGGTCTCTGCATAGGCCTGGCATACTCTTATCCACATGCTAATAAATACTGCCTGGCTGGACAGCTACAAAGACAGCTATTGAAGACTTCTACTTCCAATTTAATACTGTAGATGTCAGGAAAATGCAGCCTCTGGGGATTTGCATAATGATTATTAACTATTTCACTATTATCAATACAGTAAAAATACCAGATAACCAAGGTAAGACTTTTAAACTGAGACAGATTTTGGAGATTATAGGAAGGTGACCACAGATATGATCAGCTTATTGGTTTTCCTAGAAGTCAAAATAAGTAAAGCAGTGCTAAGCTGTACTGGATTTTGGGATCACTGCATTATGTATGTTGTACATCATTTTGTTTAGTCAGTGAGATCTGTGGTATATAATCATAATCATCACAAAATGTATCTCTGGTAAGATGAATGACATGAATAGGTTTTACTTCAACAAGGACTTCAACTAACTATTCTTTGTGTAGGTAGGAACACCATTCCCCCTTCACATACACATGTATGCATATGTGTGTGTGTGTGTATTATTTATATATCTATATACACACAAAGAAAAATCTTTCTACTCAAACTAGAACAATCTTCTGTAAAGTTTTATACCACTTTCAAGTTTTCATAATTAATAATACTGGTTTAAACCTTGCCTAGCAGTACCTCATTACCATATTTGCCCACCCACTGCCCTTGCATACATAGTAAATACACAGAGCACAGTTATACAGTGCAATTTCTTCCATTTCAGGACACTGCCAGAGTCAACAGCATGGACAATGAAAATGTACTTTACTAAATTACAACCATGGCTTCTAAAAATTGCAGCATCCATTCTCATGGTTTTGTGTTCCTTATGCTTAGGAGGTTGGGAATTGGAAATTCTGCTCCATTATCCCCAATATACACATATATATATATATATATATATATATATATGTTTTCAGTCATTTTTTAAAGCCTCCAAGCTATCAAGCACAATTCATCAAAAATAATTGATGAAATGTAGAGTAACAGATTTGCCCCGGTGCAAGCCTCATGGTAAAGTACATCCCAGAAATGATCATATACAGAGTCTGGGACCAGCCTGGTATGCAAGGCTATGGAGCGCATCATCATGGAAATCATAAATAAGGGCATTGGGAACCTCCAGACACTGGATCCTACCCAATTCAGCTTTGTTAAGGGCAGATCTTGCCTCTTGAACCTGGTCGACTTCTTTGAAACTGTTACCAAAGCCATAGATGAAGGGAAGGTTGTCCATACAGCCTACCTGGACCTTGCAAAAGCCTTTGACACAATACCCCACTCGGGCATCATAAATAAGCTCACCAGCTTAAATATCAACCCCTATGTCACAAGATGGGTTGCAAACTGGCCTAGGGATAAAACCCACATGATCAGAATTGCAGGTGCCATGTCGGACTCTAAACCAGTTACAAGTGGCATCTCACAAGGCTCAGTCCTGGGACCTCTCTTGTTTGGTATATATTTCTCCGAGGTACAGGCTAACATGGGTGGACTATGGCTGACAAAGTTCGCAGACGACTGCAAACTGGGTGCCATAATCGACTCTCCGGCTGGCACAAGCATCCTTCAAAAGGGTCTCACAGAGACGGATAACTGGTGCCAGAGCCATGGCCTAAAGCTAAATGCCAAAAAGTGCATTGTCATCCCCTTTGGGAAAAACAAAGTGCCCACAAATTACCACATAGGTGGTAATCCATTAAGTACGGAAGAAGAAATTAGTGGCCTAGGGACCCAAGTAGATAGCAATCTCTCCTTTGACAATCACGTTGCCAAAGTAGTTAGAAAGACCTTCTATATAGCCCACCTTATCATGAAAGGGTTCACATCTAGATCAATAGAGATCATTGTGCCCCTCTACTCATCACTTATCAGACCCATAATTGAATACAATGCCCCATTTGGGATGCACCTTACCCGACACCTGCAGCAACTGGAAAGACCCCAAAAGTACCTCACCAAGAGGATCAAGGGACTCAGACAGATGCCCTATGCACTTCAGCTAAAGAAACTCCAGCTCTACTCAGTTGCATACCGCCTACTCAGGGACGATCTGTGTCTGACGTATAAAGCAATATCCAACCCAGAATTAATGGACATGCTCCACCTCAAGAAATCCAAGTCCCTTAGAGCTACATGCTCCAGGGACTTGAACCTCAGCACAGAAATAAACAGAACATGCTTGAGGGACAGATTCATATCCCAGAGACTCCCCTCACTCTGGAACAAAATCCCAATCCATATTAGGCAGAGCCCCTCATTGGCCCTATTCAAGAGAAATCTTGACGAGTGGATGGGAGACTGCAAGTTTTCCCCTGGGATCTCTTCTGTGTCCTTGCTAGACAGAGGTACAGTAAACTAACCTTAATATGGCTACCTTCTGTGACCTACTATACAGAGACACAGTCAACTAATCTAAAAGGGTGGTGAAAGCCAAACACACTCTGGGTAGGCTTATAAGTGCCCTAGGGCAGATAGCCTAGTATCAACCTATGAACCTATAAGTCTCCTACAAGACTAATGGTAAAGCCTGCCTCAGAGATACAATGGTTATAATTCAATCATATTTATTTGTTCATGAACTACTGTTTCAACAAATTATATATACTCGCATACATATATGGTTACTATTCATTTGGTTACCTTTGTCATATTTAGATTTTCTTGCACAAAATGTCACTGGTTATGTTCACTGAATTATGCCATAGCTAAGATGTGGATTATTGGCTATAGTGTAATTCTTGGCAACTTCCTATTGCTTTTGGTTATGTGATCATGGTGTTAGTATAGTTAGTATATATGAGTTAAGGGTATGGGGACATAGCACCATATTGGTGGAGATGGAGATAAAAACCTACTTATAAGAACAGTTCTGCCTATTGGATAAGGTAGTATGTAGGACTGTGCTTTCCAGTTCCTTTTTAGTATAGTAGGTATGATTGATTTGGATGCATTTTGATAACAAATGTAAAGCAATTCATTTGCAGGCATTTTTCTAGTGATTTAGGGGCTGTTTTTATTTGGGTGTGTTTATGTAATATGTGGACTGCAAATATAAAGGAATTGGTTTACATTTGTGACAGTTTGCTTTAGCTTACGTGCTCCACAACTAAAGTGGCTCTCAATGGATGTGTTCAATGGTTTGCAAGTTGACTAAGGCTATTGTTGATTACTATTATAATCATATACTTGTACATACACAAATATATACATATATTTACATGTATGTGTGTATACATATGTGTGCGTGTGTGTAGCCCAATTAATTGGATTGACACAAGATCAATCTCCATAATATCATCAAAATGTCAATAACTAATTATATATACTAACTCTGAGATCACATAAGCCCTAGGGAAAAGGAATATTCCTATATCCAGGAATTGTCAGTCTTGCTCATGTCACTCATCTGTTTCAGTCGACCAAATGGTGTTGTCCAAACAGATGTCGATCTTATATCTGTTTGACCAAAGGCAAGCAATCTATATAGAAAGATATATACATACATTCAAATATATATATATATATATATATATATATATATATATATATATATATATATATATATATATATATGGATACACTTTGAATCATTTAATGCTCAGAACATCGAAATTCTGATCATCGAGACCAGAATATCGATGTTCAGAACATCAAAGGTTGAAAGTGGAAGTACCAGGTAAGTAAAATTGTAGAATTTTGGGTGTGTATGCAGGGCAGCAAGGTTCCCTGCATGTAGTGTATGTGTGTGTGTGTGTGTGTGTGTGTGTGTGTGTGTGTGTGTGTGTGTGTGTGTGTGTGTGTGTGTGTGTGTGCCACCTGAGTGCTGGCATTGAAGGTAGGGTACGGGAAATCTCCTGTTTAACGCTACCACATATAGCGGTAAACGGGAGATTTCCTTTACCCCACTGTAGTGTGATCTCGGAGTTGGAATATTAAAGTAGGGGGTAGTGGAGGGGCAGGGGGGCAAAGCCCCCCTGCATAAAATAGTTTTTCCCCCCTGCATAAAATAGTTTTTGTAAGTGTTTTTGTTTGGTTCATTTTGAACCTTCGATGTTCTGGTCTTGATCAGAACGTCGATCTTCTGAAAATTCGATGATTCAAAGTGGATCTATATATATATATATATATATATATATATATATATATATATATATATATATATATATATATACATATACATATACACACACACATATGGTTTCACTTCATAATACTGAGATATCACAATACTGAAACTCAGAACACTGAAACCAAATTCCTGAAAGTTGAAAATCCTGAAAACACACACCATTCATATACTGAGTTTAAACAAGATAAATCATATTACTTTCCACCAAGTATAAGCAGGGGGGCAAGCCTCCCCTGCACCCCCCACACCCCCTGCTACTTAAATATATCAACTCCAAGATTGCACTTCATTACACTAAGTGCAATCTTGGAGTTGATATATTTAAGTAGCAGGGGGTGGGGGTGCAGGGGGTGCTTGCCCCCCTGCTTATATTTGAAGGAATGTAATTAGGTTTTTGTTGTTTACAGTCAGTATATGTATCTTATCTGTTTTCAGTATTTTGACATTCAGGATTTTGAGTTTTCAGTATTTTGTGCTTCCATATTATGACGTTTTCGCATTTTCAGTGTTTTGATATTTCAGTATTATGAAGTGAAAACATACATATGCATACACATACACACACGCACAATTACAGAAAGTATTGTTGATTTCTGAACCAGGGAGGCCTTCCTACTGTTTACTTGCTAAATATCCCCATATATTGCCTAAAGACCCACACCCATTAATGGACACTGGGCACATCAAGTTACTCAGTGTCAACTCTTTGAGCTTGAGCCATTTAGAAGTGTTCTGTTTGTAAGAAATGAAGGAATAAAGAAAGAAACCCATTCACATACTATGCTTCCCATTTTCTCACCCACAAATCATAAGCACATTTTGGGATGCACCCATCCTCATTTTCAACTTCCTTGCTCAATGATATTAGAAGGCATCTGCTTCACCAGTTACTAGCTGAAATCCATTTAGACCTTAAATGCAACATTGTAAGTTTAACGCAGTATATTAGTATTCCACTGCATGTCGATAACGCACTGCAAATCTGTCATTGCTCCGTATTATATTAATTGTGGACTTTGTATTTTATTTTTTATTTCTGGTCACAGTTAAGATAGGACCTTTGGATCACGCTACATACCTGGTTAACAAACTCATGCAGTTCTGGGTCATGGGAGCTGCAACCTCTATCAGGACATCGTGGGTACAAGGCAAAAATCCTCACAACCATATTATTTTATCATTGACAAATGATCGACATATATTTGAAGCATGGAGAAAAAAGGAGACCTGGCAGGACACGCACTCAAACAAAACACACACTTACATGGCTGCAAATGTAGTACTATAGACACGGAAAAGACTCATATATCATCACAGCACGCACTTCATGCAAGGTCCACAAAAGAGGCAGTTTAGGTAAGAGTTAAACTGGGAGTCAAAGCAGTTTGAGACAGCAATGATAACCAGCACAACACTCTACTGCATACTAACATGTTAAAAAATAAATACATAAAATTTAAAGAATAATCTCTCTGTTTTAGCATTTCTTTACCATTACAGTGGTTACTGTGACCCAGGATAGCAAATTTCTCTTTAGGCAATGTTCCAGTAACTTCCTCTAACAATTGCCTTCCAAGACAGGGCACATCACTCCTGAAAATGCCCTGATCACCTCTTGATTTTCTCAGCAAGAGCTTGCGCTGACAAACAACTAGATGCTGGCAGAATTTTGAAAAAAAAATGCTGCATAAATCAGATATTCCTCTCTCATTGTTATTGCCCCTAAATCTTTGGGTATTGTGTTTTCCCTCTATGGTCCATATTTAAAGTGTAGAGCATGATTGCAATTAATTTTCTATGTTTTGAAAGACATGTAATCCTCTAACATAAATGTCAGTGAATTTGCTTACATTTTTCACTTGGATGCTGCATATCCTGTTGGCATCTACCCCTTCCTCCATCTCTCTTTCTCCATCCATCCATCCATCCATCCATCCATCCATCCATCCATCCATCCATCCATCCATCATACATACCTCCTTACAACCATCCATTCATCCATCTCTCCATCCCTTTCTCCCTTGCTTCTATTATTCATCCATTAATCCCTTACTACAGTATTCCTTCCATCTACCTATCCCTCCCTCCCTGCACCCCCCCATTCTCCATTCAGCCAGTCATTTTCTTAACTGTTTGTGCAGATGAGAGTCATAGCGGTAGTAAGATAAGCAGGGAGAACTGAAGCTTCTCACAACAGCTTCAGGGTATATAGGTGGTACCTAAGAAACAACACAAATGGGGGCTCTGAGAAGGTTAAATAGCTATCTTCACATGCACAAACAGCAGTGTGTTCCCTACTGTATCTTGCATTCACATTAAAGTGATCCCCTCACCTACTGGCACAAATTCCAAATATACAACACCAAGCGTGGGACTTGTGAGCATCTCCATACCTGCCTGGGACCATTCCCAAGGGAGTAACTTCAGACAAGAATAAAGACCACTCTCAATCAAGGAGTGTGGTTTCAGAACTAGTGGTGGAGTGTGGTTTCAGAACTAGTGGTGGAGTGTGGTTTCAGAACTAGTGGTGGAGTGGTGGTAATCAAACTTGTGCTTTTCATACTTCCTAAGAAACTCTGACCACGTCCAGCACTGAATGGGCAATCCATGTCCCAAGATCTAGTTTTCAAAGCCAGTGGTTATTTCATCTCAATCTGCCTTAGCTACCATTTGACTGGCATCGCAATGGACCTCCATCATTCCTTTGATGGCAGTGAGATCAAACAGCAGAATGCAACATTTTCTTGTATTTACAAATCTGACACCAGTGGATGATGAATAGGATGATGACTGCATGTTTCTGAACTGCAAGTGCAGTCCCATGTTTAATAAAAAAACAAGAAAAAAAAGATTGATCTCTCTTCCTTTCTTTTCTATACATGTCATCAGGTCACTGGGGATGCCTAATCTAGAGGTCAGGATACTAGGCTTACACAGTCTTCAAGAATCTACTCCTGAAACACATAAATGGCCACTTTCTTTATTGTTTGAGCTTATTTTATCTAAATTAGGAATATCATATGTCACCTTCTAATACTTTGGTTATTGCCTATCTGTAGTTTATCACTATCCAGACAGAACAAAAGTCCACTTTTATTTTAATCTTTACTGAAGAAAGTGCAATTCTTCAGATGGCATTTTGAAAATTTAGATCCCCAATATGAAAACTGGAAATGGGAACAAATACTCCACAAATATGACTTATTTTGGGCTAGGCATTTACAATATTTGACTTGCAGATGCACTATGATGTTCTGTCAGAACAGTGATTTTTGCAATTATGCTACAATGTATTTTGAAAAAGTATTATAACTCAGGAGACTACATTCTATAAAATTATTAACTGAAAGTGTGGGCCTAACATGTTTAGAAATGGTCAAGTTACAGTCATTTGCCAAAAATCCAACAAAAATAATGCACTTATGATGTTTTACCCTACGCCCACTATGACTGACATATAATGAATGAAGATATGTCCAGCCAAGGTAAAAATCCTGGAAACCTGGATATAAAGTATAATTATGGGAAGGGTAATGTCATAGGTCAACAGCAAAGTGGTGAGTTAGGGTCAGAAAAGGTGACAAGTGATGGCCTACACTACTGCAGGGGAAAATTAAATTAAATAAAAAGGATAGCTTTGTTCATTTCAGGAAGCAGAGACATTGAAAGACTGGATGACTGCCAGTGTGAGGCCTGATTACTGATGATGGGAGGATTAGACACCCTTTCATACTGTAACTGATACAGAATTTGGGAAACCACAATAATGAATTATTTTTGTTACTCGAGGGAACAGAAGTAAAAATAAAAATGACAGCTTTTATTTCAAGCATGAGACTGTCCTAAACTGACTTTGCGGTCATGGTGAGTCAGACAAAGTAAGCATAAATTGGAAAGATGGCAACAGCTATGAAAGTGTGTGTGTGTATGTGTGTGTGTGTGTGTGTAGGAACTAATATATAAAACAAGGAACAGCTCTGGATTCAGTTACCATTCTAGAATGATAGTTCTGCAGCATATAGCAGTGCTAGATTTGAATTAGTTTGAATTGGGAGACTGGATTTCAGCATATTGGGTACTTCCAATGTGCCATAAATTTCAGCATAGGAAAAAGACAGCCCCTAATCAAGAAGTGTGGCTCCAGAACTAATGTTGTGAATGGCAATCTAACTTATATTTCTTACCTTATCTGAAGCTCTGGCCAATCCCCAGCACTGGATTGGAATTTCAAGTCCCAATACTTAGTTTTTACTGCTGAGGTCAAGTTGGTCATAACCAATTCTATCAAAGGATAGTAGGTTTAATTTCTTAGTTTTTACTGCTGAGGTCAAGTTGGTCATAACCAATTCCATCAAAGGATAATAGCTTTAATTTCTTAATTATAAAGGTCATGGGTGAAAATGGGTTTGTGGACCAACCTATTTACCCGATAAGTAAACAGTAAAAATATAAATAAGACTAGATGTGTAGTCATTCTTTTCTTCTTATTGGTCTGTCTGTATGCAAATTATAAATGTATGAAGGAAAGGTGAGGCTTCAAATGTTTGGCCAGTTTGCTGCTACTTCAAGAGCCTAATGGTGGTGCAGTCAGAACAGTGTCCACAGTACAGTCTTCAAGCCCTACTTGAAGAATACATCACTTTAATGCTGTGCTCTAGATTTTGAGTAGGTGTTTTTTTTTTCTAGAAGCTTCTAATTGGTATAGCAGTTTGAGTTCTCATTCAGAGTCTGTTGATCACTTTCTCCCTTCTACCACCTTGCCTGATGATTTGTGTGGCTTTGAATAACCAAATGCATTTACTAGGCGTAATGATCTTATTTGTAGACTCAGACCCAAATTAGTAATCACCCAAGACATAACAGCAACAAAGTCAGCAGTTGTGTCCCACAACTTGACTAGCAAAAAACAATAGATTATTTAATGTACAAAACATAGGAGTGCAACATTTAGAAAAAAGGCAAAAGGAAACAATATATAGAAAAATATGTACAGAACCAGAATGTAAACCTGATGTTTGATTGCTCAAAGGCAGATACCACCACCAACGGATGCCAACATGCACAAAATGTATATTTTACAGTACACATTATACTGTGAATAATTCATTAGATCTAAAAGCCTGCAATATTGCATCCAACAAGGTCTTCAGTTTTACATGAAGAAAATCAAGTGGGGGGGGGGGCTAAAAGGTGGAGATGGAGGAAATGTACAAAGGAAGACAAAAACAGCAGTAGGAAAACCACTAAAGGGAGCAGGACAAGTGGTCACCATCATAGAAGTGCAAGGGCTGGGATTCTAATATGATATACTCTGTGAGACCATAGATATTCACTTTAGCTCCATGAGCAATTCGTATTAGGTATATTTTCATTTTATTTTCACTTTAAGCATCTGTTACTAGTGAATGAAGATGGGGGTTCATTTGACATAAGTGAAACAGATTTAAGTAGAGTGGGCTCTTTATGAAAATTCTCTTGCATGTAAGCTATGAATTTTAAATATGTATTAATTCTTGCATGCATCTGTAGGAAAATATGCATGACAGAACAACCTCTGTATGAAATATATATTAACTGTTACAATATGAAGTATCAGCTCTAAAGACCATTACTGATATTAAGTTTCAACAATGTCTGAATATTTAACAAAGTCTAGAAGATTTAGGATTTTTGTTTGGAAGTGTTTGCATAAGTACTTTTACTCTCCAGGCAGACTACAAAAAATTTTCTTCAGGTAGATGGCAAATGATGGCTGTGTGATGGGGAAGAAACTGTTACCTGGGAACATATATTTTCATGTGTGTAATGAGTTGTCACACTTTAAAAATCCTGTAGGGATCCTTGGACAGGAATACTGGATGAGCAAATTAACTAAAGGAATGGTTTCTTTGAGCTGGGATACTGGATCTGAATTGCCTTGTCATACTAAGGCCTTGTTAAGTTTAATTCTGATGGCTGTGTGAGGATATCAGATATTGTTATCTGTGCTAGCATGACTGGATGAAATTTCTAAATACTTGTAAATAATTATAAATTACCTTGTGTTATATACGCTAGCATGGCAGCTATAATTTTGTAAATAAGTTTTTTTTTGATTACATTGATGTACGCAAGATGCTTGAATCAAACAGTGCTCTTCTGGCTAACCAAATGTATATGTTTTTTAAAAAGAATTCTGAATGTAGGTTATGCCAGTCAGCTGACCTAGATGTGATGTCATTGTGTGCGAGAGCTGAAAGGAATAATACCTCCACAGCAGCTGTTTTGTTTACTTTTTAATGTCTGATATGAGAGAGTAGAATTCTCATAACTTTCTGTGACTGCAGTAAAAGCAGATTCTGAGTCAGTTAAAGTGTAGTACAGTTGCAGTAGTAGTAGTTGTTCAGTTATCAGTTTTCTAGGTCAGTAGTTATCACAGTTTTCCAGAGCTGTTCAGCAGAAGTAGTAGGAGTGGCTATTCCAGTTGCTGAGGAGCAGACAACAGCCTGAAGACATTTACTTCTGCAAGGCAAAATAATATGAGTACCATCATACCTTGCTGAGTTAATTAGATTAGACAGGGATAGTTAATCTTTAGACAGTTAGGGAACTACAGTTTTTTCTATAATCAGTGTGAAACCTATATTTTCACAATTCCTGCGTGAAACTCTGTGGTTTATTGGAATCTGTTATTCAGTGTATATATGTTTTAAATAATTTTATTTATTAAATATTTTACTACCTTTTATTGTGGCTGGCTATTTAGAAAGTACTTTTAATAACAGGGTTGCCACCTTTCATTGTGGCAAAAACTGGACATAGGCCATGCCTCCTTACACGTTGTGTGATACTGCCAGCCCAGCTATCTGGAATTTTGTAAATAATTGTGTGTCATTTGTGAATATTAATATGATTCATATGCTTGTTTTACAAATGTAAGAAAACTATATGTTATGTGAATATTAAACTACTGGTGTAGAAGTGTGTGTTATACTGTATGTTATGTACTGAGCTTCAAGAATGTAACCACAGTGTACCCTTCTGGAAAAGAACAGAAATGTATATAAACTATATACCTGTGCAAATGTATGTTTTAATATTAGAAGCTGGAACATACAGAGTTAACTTGCAAACCCACAAGAAAATAAGTTGAAATTGTTTTACGATTGTGTTATCTTTCAGTTTCAGCAAGAAGACAGGATGTCTAGAGCTAGAAGATTTTCTATCGTCTTGAAACAGAAATAATTACTAGGTTTAAAATGCAAAAGTGTTTAATTGTTTTACAACTTCCAGTTCTGAGCAACCATCTGAGAGATATGTGTTTCTCACACAGAGATGCTAAAATGTTAAGTTTCTGTTACCCTGGGAACTGAAGGCAAGTGACAAAGAGTGATGTCATCCGAGCTGACCCAGCAGTAATGTTTGATACTATTTTAAGAACTCTTTCGGAGACCGCTTTTGGCATTTATGTAGCTTGTCTTAGACCTGGAAACATCCATCATCGGCACTTCTTGTGTCTTGCTTTGTAAGTCCAGGGTACAGTCATTTATTTTAGATATAGTTAGGAATATTGTAAAGATTAGTTTAGATGTTTTCTGTATTTGAGACTGTCTTGCAATGATGAGCCCTGGGGAATGCCATTTGTAACCAGTTTAGAGTCTGAGCTAGCTCCCACAACTCTCACCATTGGGTTCTGTCCGTGAGCCAGTTGTCAACCCATCTTGTGATGTAGGGGTTTATGTTCAGACTGGTGAGCTTGTCTATAATACCAAAATGGGGAATGGTGTTGAAGGCCTTTGCAAGGTCGAGGTAGGCTGTGTGTACCACCTTTCCCTCATCTATAGCCTTGGTAATGGTCTCAAAGAAGTCCACCAGGTTTAGGAGGCATGATCTGCCCTTAAAGCCGAACTGGGCAGGGTCCAGTGTTTGGACGTTCCCAATGTCTCTGTTAATGAGTTCCATGATGATGCACTCCATAGCCTTGCAGACCACGCTAGTCAGGCATATAGGGCGATAGTTCCTGGGGTCTGTTGTGGCTTCACCTTTGTGCGCCACTCTATGAGTACATAGCTTGTGGAGAGGCTGAGTTTGAACAGTGTGTTTAGGTGAGGGGTTAGTTCATCATTGAGCTTGTATAGGACACAGCCTGGGACACCATCTGGTCCCATTGATACTGTGTTTTTTTGGCTTTGGAGAGGGCTGTTTTAACCTGAGTGTCTGTGATTTCAGGGGCTCTACATTCTTCTGGTATGGTTATGGGCCCTTTTGGGGGTGAGAGGGGGGGTGAAGTTTGCACTGAACCTGTCTGCCAGGATGTTGGCAATATTGGTCAGTTCAGTGTATTTTGTGCCATTCTGAACTAGCTCCCAGCAGATCTGAGCATTGCCACTTAGATTCTTGACATAGCTAAAGAATGCCTTGTGGTTATCTTTGGAGTCCTTGAAAATTTTTCGTTCAAAGCTCGCCTTGAATGATTTTATGAGGGATCATAGTTTCTTGCTGATACTGATCAGGGATGTCTTCCCTTCTTGGGATTTTACTCTTTTCTGTACTAGTTTTCTCCTTCTATTGTATAGTTTGTTTATGGCAGGGGTCCACCAGACTGGTTTCCTTTTCTTGGAGGAGTGAGTCTTCGGTTTTGCTTGGGATAGCATGATCCATGCATTCTTGTAGGTGCCCGTAGAATGCATTAGTAAAGGATTTTGCAGCTTGGACAATGTTATCCTTTAGCATGGGGGCTTTGAAACTTTCCACCTTGGTCTTAAGTAACATGAAGTTTGCTTTTGAAAAGTTTTTCATGGTGGTTTCCTTGTCTGGGGGTGGGGGCGGAATGTGGATATCCAAAGTGATTTGTTTATGGTCGGATCTAACCAGCAAGGGGTTGACCTCCAGTGTGGAACACCAGTCTCCAATGTTGGTGATGACCAGGTCCAATATGTTGTAACCTCTGGTGGTAGTGTTGACCAGTTGATCCAGGGCATTTGAGTTTATAAATTCTAGGAAATGTTGGGCAAGGGAGTTAGTACTTGAGTAGTTCTCCCAGTTAATGTTTGGGTAATTGAAATCACCCAATATTAGGGTGTTTGGTAGGACCTTTTTGTTTCCTAGTGTTTCTAGAAACAAGGAATGGGGTCCTGGGACATAGTGGGTGATACAAAAGCTAATTGCTTTAAAAATTGACCCATACATAGTAAGATGAATATCAAACTGGCTAAAAAATGAGACCACAGATATGATTGCAGATGCCTCATCAGTAAGCATGAAAATGACCAGTGATATCCTTCAGGGTTTAGTGTTGGGACATAATCTTAGTAGTCACTTCTCTGATTTCCCAAGTGGAGAGTCTGGCTAACAAAGTTTTCAAATGACTGAAGATTATTAAGTTATCCTGTGAAACCCAAACTCTCCTGAATGAACTCTCCCTGGTAAACCCTTGGTGTACAGAAAAATTATCTCAAATTAAATGCTAAAAAGTTAAGTATTTAAGTACTGTTTCTGGTAGTCTACCCCTTCCCCCATCATACTATATAGCCAACACACCACTGGACCATGAAAACTTTGTTATGGACCTTGATATTTGAGTTGATAGCTCCCTCTCTTTTGACCGTCATGTGACAATAGTTGTCAGGAAATCATGTTATTTAACCACCTAATTGCCAAGGGAATATCATCACAGTCTAAAGAAGTAATCACTGCCTTATACTCAGCATTGATCAGGACGATTATTGAGTACAGTCTCCCCTTAGGGGTGTATCTCATTAATCATATCAAATAATTAGCAAGACTCCAAAGGTTCCTAACCAAAATTATCACAGGCTTAAAGTCCCCATGCTACCAAGATATGCTGCAAGCTCTATCCATGTATTCAGTGTCTTACAGACTTTTGAGGCAAGATCCATGTTGCTAACTGCACCATTAGATATCTAGTTGTCTTGGGCCTTCTGTTTCTCTGCAAGGCCAATATCTCCCTCAGTACTAGAACTAGGGTGCTAAATGTTTGCCAGCAGATACAGCACAGTCGAGAGGCATGCTTATAAGACAGCACCTCCCAAACCTTTAGAATATACTTCCCCTAATGTTAAATAGTGTAATTCACTATCTTACATAAAGCATAAGTTAATGGCTGGATAGATATCCAAAAACTTTATTGGTATGGCCTTCCTGGAGAAAGGGGATGCTGCCTGAGGGAAGGTACCGACAGGACATGAATGGTCATAAGATTCATTGGCCTTAGAATATCTATTAATCAATGCATTTAAACAGTTTTAATGGCTTACTCCCATGGCTTGGCAGGAAGTCTCTGCCTACCCCACAATGATCCTGAATAGCATAAAGTGGCTGTAAGAGAATAAAGAATTAAATACTGAAAAATGATTACTGCATTGGAAGTCAGTTTAGCACCAGTGAAATGTACCTCTATGTAAAATTCTGCCTAAAACAGGCTGTTAGAAAGGGGAGCCAAAACCTATCATGTTACAAAGTTGATGAAAGGCAATATGCAAGTCTGTTCCAACTTATGGAAATTAAACTTTACTTGTAGAGCATACGTGTGTGTGTGTGTGTGTGTGTGTGTGTGTGTGTGTGTGTGTGTGTGTGTGTGTGTGTGTGTGTGTGTGTGTGGTATGAAAGAACAACTGGCTGCAGGGCAAGCCAACAGGTGGTGTGAACATTTACTGTAGATGCTTCAACAGCTAAAATGATACCCTGACCACATGTGCAAATATGGGAAAAGGGAAATGTGAATGGATGGAGAGATGGACTGTATAGCATACTTGTCAACTGTATAGTAAGTACACACATGAATGTAATATATTAGTGTATGTGTGTAAATTGTTGTCATTACTGCTATGGATTCCAGGTTGTGGCAGAAGAGACAACAGATAAGACCACTTACCTGGGTAACAAATAATCAGTAAATAAATAACTGCCCAGAATTTTGCAGAACACCCCTGGATTTCTCTTATATTTTGCCTTGTCCCTCATAAAGCGTTTGATTTTCCTGTAAATCACTCTGGATCATCTCTCTCAGTTCTCCAGAATTTTGCAGGATGTCCAGATTACTGATTCATATTTTTGGACTGTTCTTTACAAAATGTGGGGTTTTCTGGAAAACCACTGAGGATCCTACTCACTAAATGAGACATTTGATTCTGAGACTTCACATCCTCCAGGAAAATTCATGCTAATACAAAACCTGATATTACAGCAACTTTGTGAATTAATAATGGCAATATATAAAATCTGTCACTGATTTTCACCTTTTATTCCTCCAGATTATTTTTGGCTTTGTCCAGAATTAAGCAAAAGCTGAAAAGTTTGTGGACATTACAGTCACTAATGCAAGACATTAAAGTTTCACAATTCTATTGATGAGAAAATGCACGTTGATGCAAAACCTGTTCTATTCAAATTTTAAATGGATAAGTAATGTTTAAAAATTGTACCTGGTTTTGAGCCCTCATTCCTGTTATGTTTGGCTCTGTCCAAAATTCTTGAAGAAAGAAGTTGATTGGTAATCCACAGAAGCAGTTGCTTAGGTATTTCCATGGTAACTGTGAACTCGAACAGCTATATACATATACATACAAATATATTCAAACACAGGCATTACTGTCATTCTAGCTTGCCAATATATCAAAACACTTGTTCCCATAATAAGTGTCCAGGCTGTTCTTAAAAATATCTAAACTAGTACTTGCTTTAATAACCCCAGGTTAATCACATCTCTTCAACTACCAGGCTAGCCCCACCATTTTTCTCTTTCCATCTCTTTTAACTCTAACTCAGTCAGTACTGTCTTTCTATTCCTTTAACTATCACATTGTCTTTACTGTTAAACTAATATTATTATTCTCCCAATCTGAACCTATGCGAAGTTTTATGTATGATCTACAGTGACACAATTACATCTACTATTTAACACGCTGTTTACCTCAACATATGAAAAGCTTATTCTAACTCCCATCCACCCTCTGCTGTTAAGATGTTACCTTAGTTCTTAACTTGAACTCTCAAAATTTTACTGTATTTGACTTCTCATGATCTTACTACTTCTTATTGTAGTGAATTTTAACGCCATGAGTATGTTATTGTAATATTTCAATGTGTGCATGGGTAGAATAATTTTGCAATGTTATAAATGTCTGTATGTGAAGCTTTTCTCTCTGGGCCTCCACTGAAAAAGGGTTCTGTTGACCCAGTTGGACTATCCCAGTAAACAAATGTCAAATAAAAATAAATAAAATACAAATGTAATTTGGTAATATAATGTAATTTGATAGTCTGTTCCCTGCATCAGCTGCTCTCTCAGAGAGCCTATTAGTACACTTCTCATTCCTATAGAATCTTCTGCATAGACTGTCTGATTCTCTACTACTTTTTTTTTCAAAACAGGTTTATTGTTTTAACATATAAGAGAAATATCATAACAATTTTATACAAGTAATTAAAAATAGGTATTATTATTATAATATTCAACAAAACAACTAAAGTATTTACAAAGACATCCACTACAATCAGATCAATTAATTAAACTAAAATACCATGCTATTGAAATTAAAATTTTTTTAACAAATTTTGTAAATTATCCCATACAATAAAATAAGATGTTTTTCTATTTGTTCTAGTCCTAATTGTGTTTATTTCCATATGGCACACTATATTCATAACATTTTTAAATTCATTGAACGAAGGAGGTATATCTGAAATCCAATTTCTAGTTATTATTTTCCTAGCCACTGCTAGAATAGACCATAACAAGGGAAGCTTAACCTTTTTAACACTTTGAGGTACAGGTGTGTTGAATAATATAAGAGATTTAGAAATAATGAAATTATCTGTAAAAAGAGCCTGCAAAAATTCATTAATTGACTTCCAGTATTCTTTCAATTTTATACAGTCATAAAACATATGAGCCCAGTCAGCATTAATTTCTACATCTCTTACATAGATTATCTTTATTATTTATTTTATTCATCATCAAAGGTGTATAAAAAGATCTATGTAAAAATTTCCATGTATAAAGTCTCCAGACAATGGAAGACGTAGTTCTATAAGCAGATTCCAATATATATTGTTTATCTTGTTGATTTGGTGGGTCCCCATTAATAGAAGTGAAATAATTCCAGTATGAATCTACACTGTAAAAAGTTTCTTGTCTGATAACTTTATGTATGTATGAAAGTTTACCTTTATCAGAAACTTTATGTTGTAAATTTAATATCAAGTAATCAATCAGTGTTGGAATAGATTCTTTAACAGTTATAGACATTAAATCTATTTTATTAATGAGATGTTGTCTAAAGGTCTGAACCTCTAACCAGCAAGTTTCTCTTAGATCAAATTCTTGTTTTAAGAAATCTAGATTTTAACTTTATTATCAGATATCAACTGATACCAGTACTTTAGATCATTATCTATAGCTAAATGAGTTCTTTCAGATGTAGATGACAAAAGCATACCCTGAGTATACATTATAGGAAATACAATAAAATTCCATTCCCTATACTTAGGGTGCATGAATATAAAGTTACGATAACTAATAATAATATTTAATGGGTAACAAACCATATGTTTATGTGTAATAGGTGAAGTACAAAATTCCTTTAGTAACCATAACATGGAGTTATTTACAATCATATTTTTATGTGTTAAGGAGATTTTCATGAAGTGTATACTAATTAGCTCCCAATAATCTTTCCATTTTGTGACATATGACTGATCTATTAATAAAGTAATAACTTTTACAATAGAAGAGAGTATATAAATTAAAGTCTGGAAAAGAAATACCCCCTTGAGACCAGCTATTAGTATGTTTCTTTAATGCAATCCTAGGTCTATTAGGTGCCCATAAGAAATTTAACATTAGTGTGTTCAGTTTCTTGATAATTATTTTTGTAGGTGGAAGTATTATTGATTGTATTAAGTATAAAATCTTGGGGAATATTATCATTTTAATAATTGTAAGTCTCTCCTCCACAATAAAAAACATATTATTCCAGGTATTAAAAAGATTTTGTATATTAAGAAAACAGGTATTATAATTATTATATATAATAGATTTAATATCTTTAGATAGTATTATACCTAAATAAGTTATCTGACCTGAATTGGGTACATATTTAGTAAAATCACTAATGAGAATATTTTTCGTATATATAGGTAGTATTTTAGTTTTTCTTCATTGAATATTAAACCAGAAATACTTTTAAAATTCATCATGTTATCAAATAGAGACTGTATAGAAGAATTAGATCCTGCTGATGTAATTAGAACATCATCTGCAAAAGTTGAATTTTGGATGTTGTATTTTCATCTATTTCAAAACCCTCTATGTCAGTACTGTTTATGATCAAATTAGCCCAAGGCTCCATTACTAAAGTGAATAATAGTGGAGAAAGTGGACATCCTTGTTTTGTACCTTTAAGAATGGGTATTTTTGTGAAACATATGTTCCTACCTTAATATAAGCCAACGTTCCTTTGTATAAATGTTCAATTAGATTTACAAATGCATCCGAGAAGTTTGTGCACTTCATTAAGGTAAACAGATAGTCCCAACTTACTGAATCAAATGCTGAACTTATATCAAGACTAATAAGTGTTAAATCTTTCTTTTTCCTATTTGCAAAATCTATTAATGTTAAAGTTCTTCTTATATTATCAAAAGTATTTCTATTCACAATGAAGCCTGTCTGATCTATATCTATAATACCGGGAATGATTGTCTTCAATCTATCAGCAAAGATATTCATAAACATTTTATAATCAATATTAAGTAATGAGATGGGCCGATATGAAGAACATCTAGTTGGATCTTTATTAGGTTTTAAAATTGGCGAAATAAATGTATATTGCCAAGATGGGGGGGGTTATTAACTCAGTTTGGGCCAAAATAAAAACCTTATGATTAATGAATATGTATTTTTAGAAAGGATTTTATATATCTCTGGTATAATACCATCATTACCCGGTGCTTTGTTTGATTTAAGCTTATTTATTTGTGTAATAACTTCTGTATATGAAATCCCCTTGTCCAATAGTTTAATCTGTTGTTTATTAAGCTTTTTATTCATATTTGTGGTTATAAACTCCTTTATTTTATCTTTAGGTTCCATGTTAATATTATTATGGTTAATTTTGTGAAAGTGATTTCTAAATTAATCTAGTATTTTTGGTATACTAGAAACATTCTTCTTTTTCCTTAGAGAAAAGATTTCTTTGATATGGTTTTGTTTATTCAACCTTTTTGTTTTATTTTTAAGTCTATGTAAGTATTTGGGGCTTATTGAATAAGACAAAAACTTGTATTTCTCTAAAGTTATTTTAACTTTATGAGTTAAAATTTCTTTGTATTTCTCATTTAGTTTGTTTATTTCTTCAATAACTTTCTTGTCCATAATATTTTCTTTATTATTATGTTTATAAGAGTCTAATTTACTTTGAATATCTAACAATTCCTTATCCCAAGATTTCCTTTTATTATTATACCATTTGATACTTTGTCCATATAGATATGATTTTAAGGCATCCCAAACATAAACAATGGAGACTTCAGGAGTGTTATTTATGTCTAAAAATGTTTTACTTCTGAAAGTATATATTCTTTATAGTCTTTTAGTTGAGTTAAGTATGCTGGTATCATTTTGATCTGAACATTATGAGTATTTTTATCATTAATTCAAAAACAATTGAATTATGATCAGATATAGGACATGAAATGATTTTGGAATTAATTAAATCTGTTAACATCTGGTTAGAAATAAAGACCCTATCTATTTTTGAATAAGTTTTGTATCTGTTAGAAAAAAGGTGTATGGTAATGATTTTGAATCTATCTGATTATTAATATCATTCAAATGATAAGAATTAGCAAAATCCTTTAAATGTTTTGCATTAGATGTAATTCTTCTCTTTCCTATAGTGGTAGTATCACTTTCATGTAGTATACAATTAAAGTCACCAGCTAAAATAATATCTCCTATAGAGAATGATATGATCTTATCAAGATGATGTTTCACTGTATTAATACCAATTCCAGGTATCCAATATACATTAATTAAAGTGTAAGTCTTCCCATTAATTTGTATTGTAACCATACAAAACATTCCTTTGTCATCCTGATAAGACTTAATGGTTTTAGGAATGGGCATACTTTTATTCCATAAAATAGCCACTCCTCTTTTTTTCTGAGTGTGCTCTGAACTAACCAATACTGTATATTTGTTTGTGGCTAGTTTATCAATATCATTTTTCAAGAGATGGGTTTCTTGTAGGAAGACTAAGTTGGCCTTATGTTAATTAATGTATCTTATTAGGCTTGCCCTTTTACATGGATTATTCAATCCATTAATGTTTAAAGAAATTCCTTTTAAAGATGTCATTTGGCATTTTTAAAACTTAAGAATCTTATGATCAAAATAACAAATAACAAGATAAGTAATGTTACATCTCCTCCTTTAGGTGTACCTTTAAATATAGCTGTATTTATTGAATCTCTTATGGGATTTCGTATAGGATTCAATTTTGTTTGTAGTGACAATGAATGTACAAAATATATTGTGGATGTCAAAACTATATACAAATAACAATGAACAAGTGAAAATAATGTAAGGATTAAACCTTGCATCCAGCCTGGAGTTGTAAACTCTAACTTAGAGTAGTATTTACCACTCAAGTTAACCCCTACCCTAAGCAGCAGTACGTCAGCTACCACCTTATCAATTTAATACTAGTTATATTTAACTGAAGTTAACAGTTTTCAATTCAATTATCTAGCAAGACAAGACTACACATTTGGTAAAACAGCATCATATAAACTAAAATAAACCTTTTTTTTTTTTTTTTTAAAAACTGTTCATACTACTATATACATCCATGTAATATAAAACACTTGTATTCAAATAGCATTCAAATAATCTTGATGTTAGAAATCAAGAGGAGAGAAAAATAAGTTCTAACATTCATTTAAATCAAAAACTTTGGCTAATATGATTCAGACATTACATATATTAGGATGCATCTATTTTCTGTCATGTAAATACAGTTAACAGCTTCCAAAAAAACCTTGAATTGCTTGTATATGAGCATTTACTCAAACTCATTATTGCCAATAGAATAAAATATTGTATTCATAGAAATTGTTATAAATCATACTTCATAGTTAAGCAGATTCTCAGAAACATTTATATACATATCTACATACACACACATACACACACATATACATATATATATATATATATATATATATATATATATATATATATATATATATACACACACACACACACATACACACACACACACACACACACACACACACACACACACACACACACACACACATATATATATATATATCTGATCTCACTGAGTTGTATCTTTACTGAGCACCATCTTACATTGCTGTCCCTTCAATAAATCTGTCTGCTTTATACAAAATAATGCACAGCAAACACATTTTAGTAACCAAATTTTACAAACATGCTATACTACTGCTTTAAAATATATCACATGACAATTTCTTCCAGTATAGAGTTATAAAATTATTTATGCTTGTCAATCAGATGAATTAAATGAGTTATAGTAATGTATATGTTTGGGACATAGGTTTTAACACATATTATTAATCTGCTATTCCTGTATCTGTGATGTGTCAGTGTGATATCTAGGTCAAAGGTAAGACCAGCTGCTTTCAGCTTCTCTGTGAGAATTCTGAGAATTGAAGCTTTTGAAGTAGCTCATGGACACTGTGCATGAGACAGCCCACATCCCAGATTGTCTCTCTTAACATTTTGGCGGAAACTTATTAAAAACTAGTGACAAACATTCATTTAGCAGTGTAAATGCATTTAAACATAACAAAACCTTCACAATGCATTCTACAGGTTATTACAGACTCTATGTAAGTGAAATCAAGCCCAAAATTATTAATAAGTAACAAAACTCAACATTTTTGTCCCAACTCAACTCCTATGCGAATCTTATTATTTACTGTGTCTATATGATCAAAAGTATTTCTATATATTAATAAAGAAAAAGAGAGTAGAAAGTAAAAGGGTGTAAGGCAGAAATAAAAAATGTAAGAGAAAGCTATAAGAAGTATATACAATAGAATATTACTTACTGTTTATATTAATAGAGTTAAAAATAAAACATATTATTTACTATTATTTAGTTCTAATTATTATTAGTTAAAGCATGACAGATTATTTACAAACAAGCATAAGCAGTGTAATCAAGAAAGTATAATTAGGAATAGCATTTGAAGAACATATAAACTTTTAAAGGAAAAAAAAAATGTATCAAATTACTGACCTTATTTTTCCTCTTCAGAAAGAGAAACAAGTTAAATCACAGCTTGCCATTAAATCTCCAGATATTTTGACTAGTTATGAAACAAAACATTTCTTTGCACACAGAGAATAACTTTGATTAAATCTTTTCCAAATATTTGTAGCTTCTTGGAAATGCAGGAACTATATTTAAAAGAGTAATAATAAAATAAAATGATGAGAGAGAAAAAAAACATAGTACAAATCATTTGTTTTTTAGTCTCTTCTTCTTCTCTGAAGTCTTCCACGAAGTTTCAGTTGCCAGTCTCTTTAACGAAGGACTAGCCCATTCCATTTCTTCTATTTTTCCAAAATCTTATTTTTTTTGATAAACAGTAAAGCAGAGTCTAAGTCATCGAAAATTTTAGGACCATCAGGAAGGAAGATTTTAAGCTTGGCAGGAAACAGAAGGTATGTTTTAAACTGTGCTTTTTAAGCTCCCTTATTAGTGGCAGAAAAACTTTTCTTTTAGCTAATACCATGGAAGAATAGTCATTGTCAAAACGCACAGTTGTTTCATTAATCTTAACAGGAGCTTTAGCCCAAGCAGATTTAAGAACCATCTCTTTATCAAAAGATGATAGAAATCTAACTATAAGTGATCTAGGATAGTTTTTGTTAGAGTTAGTATTAGCTATAGATCTATGTGCTCTTCCGATACCAAAAGAGAATGCTTCTGGTAAATCTAAAGTTTTAGGGAGCCATGTTGTTACATAAGAAGTAATATTGTTACCTTCAATATTTTCTGGCAGTCCAAAAATCCTAATGTTATTGCGCCTAGATCTGTTTTCCAGGTCATCCAGCTTTGTTTGTAAATGTGTATTTTGTTTCAGCAGAAACTCAATGTTGATTTCCTCTTCTTGTATTCTATTTTCCATGTCATTCACAGCTTCTTCTATGCCTGCCATCTGGATCTTCTGTTGTTGCAGGTCCATATGTAACAAGTCTATTTGTTTTGTAGTTTTTTCTATGAAAGTGTCTATTTTAGTATCCATTTTATCCATCTTAGCAGTAAGTTGCTGGACTATAATCATCAGAGACTGAAGTTCTTTCTTGATGCTGGAGTCTTGAGAATTTGTCTTACTGGAACTCATTTCAGACTGATAAACTGACAGGAAAATTTCCAAAGTAATTTCTGACAGGAATATTATTAAGATTTCCTTTCTTTTTTAGATATAGTTCAAGAACTATATAAAACAAACATATTTAGAAAGAAAATTACTTCAAAAATTAATTTTTTAAGTAATTAATTCCTGTCAATGTAATGAAATTGGTGGAGCTGAAGAAATCTGCTGCTATCCTGTGTTCATCCTTGGCCACGCCCGATTCTCTACTACTTTTTAATAACCCCAAACATTCCCAGAGGTAGTGGTCTCCAAATGTCCTATATACCTTAATAAGATTTCCTCTTAGATATCTATAAGAGGTGCTGTACAAGTTCATGTATTTTAGACTTTCATAGCAACTTAAATGTTACGATATAGAGACTATAAAACATTTCCTAATAATTCCATCTATAATGGTGAGGTCTCCTTTCCTATGACTTATAAAGATGTTCATACAGCACTTAACACTAATTTCAATCTGTTTATGTGTGACGATAATTTTGGAAAGGACAGTAGTATCGAAATAGACATTGATGAAGTCCTTAGTAAAATGGAAAAATGTTTAAAGACATGTAGTGCAGTCCTGGTTGAAAATCAGTATTTTGAAAGCCGTATAAGAACTCACACAGTGCCGAAAGGCTTACATGTTTTCAAGGTTCCGAATGGAGTGAATAATGAAGATCCATTATTTAAAGAGCTAATGCAGTTTTTCAATAATGTGGGACTGGACTTCTTGAAATTAATAATCAAGAAAAATAATAATTTGTTAGTTAATTTAAAGGTCCAACTAGAAGAATGGGACAATGAACTTCAGCATTTTCTTTTAAATTACCCAGAAACTAAATATATATATGATCGCATGTTAACTGGTGTTGATCATTTTGAAAAAAACTGTGGTAACCCATAAATTAAGGAAGATGGAACGTGATTGTGGTGCCTATCAGACTAACACAGCCTATGTGTGGGTAGGCGCATGTTCCAGTAAAAATATCAATTTACACAAAGATAAGAATAGACTTCAAACAGGGTATTTAAAAGAACCTTCCCGGGTGACTTCTAACTTTTTAAAATCAAACAGAACTGGTTCTGAAGATTTGTTTAGCCAATCAGAGGGATCGAGTAAGCAAGCACTCATAAAAGAAGGCAGAAATCAACATACAGCACAGGGTGACATCAGATGCCTAGAGGTTCAAGCGGAGGTCCATCGGGACAGTACTTCTCTTGATAAAGAACATTTATTGTTAGAAAAAGATAGTTCGAAAGACCCAGATGAAATTACTGTGTTGGAAGATGAGCCAAAAAACTTGGAAACCAAATCCAATGTTTGTCAGCAAACGACAGACAGTTCCAATCGCTGTTGCAACCGAAACAAGGTAAAGATGAAACAAGCTGGCCAGTTTCAGAGCAGTTAAAAATATTTAATTTGAGTGACTTTAAACTAAATAATGAACATATTTCTGTTTTGAGCCTTGGTTTCAGCTTTATTCCCAGTCACAGGGCTAATTTAACGTATACTATTTTACAGTTGAAAATGTACGTCAGAAAAATAAATCTGATGTTTATATTGAAAGATGTTAGTTTTCAGAAATGTTTTAGAAGACCCTCTACTTTTAATCCAGTGTTAGATTTTTCTTTAAAAAAGTTTGAGGCATTTTGTGAGATAGATATCAGTAGGGTTGCCACCTTTCCAAATGGCCAAAGTGGGACATTTGTGCTACAAACATCAGATTTTGCAGGGCAAAACATACCCACGGCCAGTACAAAGGACAGAACTTCAGTTGTTTGCCTGAATAAAAGTTTATTCTTGTAGCATTTTTGTTCCTTATTCTGTTTCGTATAACATTTAGGTGTTTCAGATACAGAATAACTGTTTTATGCAACTATTACATGCAATATAGAAAATAAATTTGTCCCAAAATCTCAGGACATTTGCCATTTTCTCACAATATTTTGCAGGACACAACTGCCCAAAGAGGGACTGTCCCTCGCAACATGGGACAGGTGGTAACCCTAGATATCAGGGAACACTTGAATGTTAAAACAGTAATTCGTTTTACAACTTAACTAGTACAGAACGTAAAGTGTTAAAAGAATTATGGGAGAATCACAATTTATGTTTCATGAAAGCTGATAAATTTGGGGGACTTGTAATAGTTAATGTTTGTGATTTTCATGTTGCCTAGGAAAAAGTATTGAACAATGAAAATGAATATAAAGTAATTTCTATTGGCGAAACTAATACCAAGTATAGACAAGTGTATTTACTACTGGAAGACATGTTGTTAAATAAGGAAATTGATTTAAGGTTATATGACTTGGTTTACAACAAACATCCATGGACCCAACCCCCCCTTTAGACCTATTGTGTCAGCTAGTGGTAGTATTACAGAGGGCATTTCTATTTATTTGGATTCAGTGCTAAATCTCATTGTCCAAAAGTTACTGTCAGGATTCATGGGACTTTTTAAACCATATTAAGAATTTTTCTTCAACATATTTGAGAAATGTTGAAACAATAACATTAATTACTATTGATGTTTCTTTATTCACATCTACACCTAACAATGAAGGTGTTGAATTTTTAAGAAGTTATCTAATTAAATATGGTAAAATAGTTGGCAATATTGTAGAGTTATATTGCAAGCTTTTAGAGATTGTTTTGGAAAACTATTTTTTCTTGTTTTATGATGTTTATTATAGGCACACAAAAGGAGCAGCAATGAGTGCAGCTACGTCCCCGGCATATGATAACTTGGTGCTTGGTTGGTGGGAAAATGAAATGTTGCCTAAAACACAGTATTTTGACAATATCATTTTTATAACAGGTTTGTGGACAATTTGTTTTTTTTTTATTTTCAAAGGGGAATTTAGTTTAGATAGTTTTTTTGAGTAGTTTAAATGGTAATACTATTTTTTTAATTTTTACATTAAGTTCTAAAGGAAGCCAAGTAAATTTCTTGGATGTGGATTTAAAATGGGACTCAGCAAAGAAAGAGTTTGAAAGCAACATCCATAGAAAAAGCACTTTTTCGAATAGTTACGTACATTAGAATAGTAACCATCCTAGTTATATGAAACATACTATTCCTAAGGGACAATATATAAAAGGGCTTCTCATATGATTAGTAGTGATATTGTATTTGATAATGAAACAAAATTCATTACCTCCCTTTTGTAAAGAGAGGTTATCCTTTGAAATTACTTGAAGAAATTGTTTATGAAGTCAAAAGTAAAAGATATACTCATTTTCCTCAGATATTGTTATTTGGGTTTGAGAAGAGTAATTTGGAGAAAATACATGATAAAAACCAAGCACCACGTTGTACAGTAGATATGTCTATAGACACCCTTACTATTAAGAAAATCATTAGTGACAATGGGAGAATTATTCAAGGACAGAGAGTTAGGGCATGTGTTAGGGAGTGCACCACAGTTTGTCAACACTAAAAATTATAGTTTAAAACAATTGTTAGAAAAATCCAGCGACAGTAGTAGAATTACTGCTACATGTAAAAAGAAAGGTACTTACAAATGTAATAGGTGTAACATTTGTAGGTACATTAAGGAGGGGTTCTTTAAGGTCTTACCACACTTGTTTTATAACATATATCCAAATGTTAGATGTATTTGTGATTCTGTAGGTGTTCTATATATTGCATTGTGTTCCAACTGCACAGAAAACATAGTGATAGGGTTAAGGAACATTTGAATGCTATAAAGAAAACAGATTTAAATAATGCTCTGTTTAAACACTCAATAACTTGTGAAAATTTAAAAAAAAATTGTTTTACAGTTTTGGAACAGGTTAGTTTGAGTAAGAGGGGTGGTGATTTTAAAAATCAAGTAGAAATTAGAGAAGTTTTTTGGCAAATTAAGCTGGGAGCTGAAACCACCAGGTTTGAATGAACACACAAATATTAAGTGTCATTTTAGCCAACAGGAGACTAAAAGGGTTAACATAAATTAGTACTTTAGTCACCTAATTATTTTAATTGGTTTATTGATCATATGATGGTCTTAAAATGTATTTAAAGGATGCGATTTTCTTTGTATGGTTTTCTCATGAAGTGTATTATGAAAGCAGATATTAAAAGTTTACTATGCTAAAAAAGACTTTTGGGTCTTGTGTGGTTTAGTGGATTTTTTTATTTTGTTGTGGTTTCTTAGTTTGCTCAGCTGTAGTTGTGTTTTTTGTTCCTAACTTAAATGTTCACATCCATTGATGCCCTTGGTATATTTCCGCTGTACTCTTTCTAGTTTACTCATGTTTGTTTCTGCATATTGTTACTCTACACTGAAGCTTGGGTCTAATGCAACAATGACTTCATTATTTCTGATTTCCTCTTGTTGTATAACCTATAGTTCTATAGCTATCATTAACCAAAATGGTTGATATGATTAGAAAAACTCAAAGCTGGATCTACCCATATACCCAGGTTCTTAAATGAGTCTATATTTTCAGTACCTGTGTACTATATTAAATATTCACCTTTCAATGTATGGCTCCCAAATCTCATGTGCTTATTTTTAATGTATTTATCAGGATATTATTCTCCTGTGCCCAAATGGTCAAGTTAGTGAAGTTTGTTTGCAGACCAGCCTTATCTGTAACACACGTAATCAGTTTACCCAATTTTAGCTCATCGGTTGCTGCATGATACTTGCCATGTCCTATTCATGCAACTATCTGTCTTATCAAGAGTACATCAATATCTAGTTGTTCTAATTTACTAATCAGTGTTTTGTGCATGTGCCTATCAAATGCTGAAGTTAAATCTATGTAACATGACAGCACAATTTTTCATTCGTAGCTGTTATTATATTGTTACATATTATGTTACAGGTAGTAATAGATCTGTTTTCAACATATGCATGCTGATATATGGTTTCAAGATCCAACCTATCCATTTCTGACAATAACTTATACAATATTACCTTCTCCATTATTCTTCCACAACATGAAAGTAGACTTAAGGGTCTATACAACTCTGGGTTTGTACTACTCCCATTTCCCTTAAAGACAGGTTTAATAAGCACATCCCCAATCTTGAGGAATCTCCCCCTATTTATATGACCTAGCAAATAATAGATATAATTGTACTGTAAGTTCTTGCTGAAGTGTTTCCAAATCCATTTCCTCCCTATGCTTTGTTTGGATCCAGTTTGTGCAGTTTCTTTTCAATATAATATAATTTGACTCCACTATCTGAAGCTACCTGGATATCACTAGGACAACTTAGAGCCAAACTGTTTTGTATAAGATTTTGTATATATATATATATATATATATATATATATATATATGGGTTACCCTTACTTAATCAACAGACCACTCCATCAAAACTCACTGCATCAACATCACAAAACATCGACAACCCGACTGCCAACGTCACTCACATGTTAAGTAATCATTTGTTCAGGAACCTGACCTTTGCCCCGTACCCCCACAGTAGTGCATTCTCGGAATTGAAATATTAAGTAAGAGGGTTGTGGAGGGCGGAGCCCCCACATCTGTGTGTTTGTTTTAATGGTAGGTTTCTACTTGTGGATGGGCAAACGGTTACTTACCATGGGAGTTACGTCGGCCGTCAGGTTTGTCAATGTTTTGCGGCATCGATGGAGTGAGTTTCAATGGAGTGGCCTGTCGATTAAGTAAGGGTAACCCATATATATATATATATATATATATATATATATATATATATATATATATATATATATATAAAATCTGTTGTGTCCAAGAATAAATTTTAGAATCTACACACAGTTTATCAATTGGTATGTCTTTACTCCTTCCACCATCTTATGTATCTATAAAAAGGTTTCCCATTATGTTCAATATCTTCATATAAATTTTCTTAAAATTTTTCTTGATCTTGTTTCACGCTATGCTTAATTGGTTTATCCAGCTTGTTTATTTCAGTTTTCAAATTTGTAGTTCAACCTCTCTTCCATTTCTTATATTTTTGACTCTCACCTTACTCACATATCTTGTTCTTATGGAAATAGGTCCCCCTGACGTTGTATGCCTAGATCCTGATGTTAAACATTTTTTTATTTTTTTGCACTCGGATATAGCTTTCAAAACTTTCCACATTCCATCTGCAGTTTTTCTGTTGAACACACTACTCCAATTAACTTTATACAGTGACTGTTTTGCTTCCATGTAATAATTTGTGATTAATCTTATCTGCATTGGTTTAGATTTCAGTTTGGCAGAATTATCTAGCAACAAATTAACTTTTATAACCCCATGATCACTGCACATCAATGGTGGTAAAACTTGAGTTGAACTAACAGTAATTTCTTTAGGTACACAAATAATGTCTAGTATGTTCTGTTCCCTGTTTTTATTTTAGCAATTGTTCTTCCTGAATATACATTGTGAATAATTTCCTTACTAATGTTGTTGAATCAATATTATTCCAGTCTGTTTCTGGTAAATTTAAGTCCCCAGCTATTATTCTTCCCTCCTTTGTTTCATGCAAGAAATGTATGAATTCCTGTAGGTCATATGCACTTGACTCAGAGGATCTATACACTCCAAAATTGTTATATGTTCCAGGGTCATCTTTATTGTCACATTTACACAGTCTATAGTACTGGTGTTATCACTGAACATGTAATAATCACAGGTTTCATAACTGTCTTTAACCCCTATCATAATACCTCCACCTGATTTTTTTGTTAGAATGTCTGTTACAGTAAAAACATTTATACCCTGACAGAACTGGTTTCCAGTCATTGTTCTTTAACCATGTTTCACAAACAAGAACAATCATACCTCTTAGAACAAAAAATCTGGACAAAGTCATAAATAATGGGGGGGGGGGGTTAAAGGCACAAAAATAGGGACACATTTCAAATATTGCTCTTACAACCTTAGAAAGTTGTTGGAATAACACGTTTTGCATTAGCATTCATTTTCTGAAGGGTCTGAAGTCTGAAACTCAATTATCTTTCAATATTTTCTGAACTCAACCCTCAATAATTTAGTAACAATTTGCCAGAAAAAAATGAATTTTATGAGAAGCAGAACAAAAATTTGACGCAAAAATCTGGATATTCATTAAAAATCTATAGAGTTGAGAGGTATGGCAGCAATGTGTTACTCAAATAGTCTTTTTCCAGCTGCCTGCGCTTGTGGTTGAAACCACTAATTTGAATGTTTCTGTTGCTACTCTGGCAGCAGTTTTAGGGCACATTGGATAGTTGTTGAAAGGAGGAAAGGGCTCTCACCCCACCCTCCACCCTATGGTTCTGGCACCCATTCTGCTAAGCAGATTATTATGTGTATAGCATAAGACTGCAGCTCTCTCATTTTAAATTGTAATTTCACAAGAGTGCATTCATGAGCCATACTGTAAAAGGCACTGATATAGGTAGGTTGTGGGTTGAGAACTATGAAAATAATTTAATCAGATCTAGTTCTTAAATATGACTATCAGCAGAGTTCACAAATTCTGAACTATAAGGGGTGCATTTCAAAAATTAGGTCTGCAGACACTGCTTTAATTTATATAGGTGGAGAGGTTTGATATCAGTATTTCCATGTAACATACAGGTAAGAGAAGGAAGAACTATTGTATGTACCTACAGTTAAGTTTAATATTTCTTTTTTGTGATAGACATAAGAAAAAACTGCAAAAATATAACTAGCATTGAAGATTAAAATTATCCAAGCAGTAGTACAACTGATTGAAAATGGAAATGTATGAGTATCTGTTTCTGTGCCCCTGTATCTCCTGTATGGAGACTACAGCACACCACAGTCCTGCCGTTTATACAGTTCAACTCCGAGATAGCATAGTCATTAAAATAAGTGATATACCAGTTGTAATGTTCCCTACTCTGGGCCAGTAATCAAAGAGCCTAAATCCTCACCACTGACACCGGTGAGGGATGTTCACTTGCAGCAAAAATAGATACACACAGTATTTACAGATTCAGCTCTCTGCACCAAGCACAATTTCCCTTAAGAGCACCCAGGGAACACACACAGTCAGGATTTCCCTCTCTTTCTCCAGGCCCCCAATAAGACTCCTCACTGGCACACCCTCTCTGTGAAACTGGTGCTCTGTGTCCCTGCTCCAAGTAGCACTCTGAGATTTCATTTTCATACGCACACACACACGCACACACATACACACCTGGGAAAGGCTGGCACAGATTTACTAGCTACACCCCTCTGCCCAGTCTGTAAGGTAGATACTGCCACCAGGATACTCCAAATCCAGCTACTCTAAGACTCTTACAAGGGTACCTAATTATACTGAGTAAAATTAATACTAATACAAATGGCAGTGTTTGACCAATGCAGCAAGGCTTCAAGGAGCAGCGATAGTGTAACAAATAAATATAAGTACTCTCAAAGGTTAATATTCTCTAAAAGACCAACCACATTGAAATATTTAAATATATTTAATAACAAACATGAAAATAGTAAATATTTACAATAAACACCAGAGTTTCAATCACAGAAGTATTAAAACAGAAAAATAGATATATAAAAACAGTACTTAACTAATCTCACTATAGTTTCCTGACTGATCTAAAGAATTACTATTCCTTGGTTACTTACTAAAGCAAGGCAAGTTGAAGTGGGTGAGGGATTCTTTTATGTCAGGCTTCAAAAACAGACTGTCCTGAGACTTCTGCCTCATCTAGTATTAAAACATAATTTCAGTGCTGGATTACAGGACATCACATACATTTGGTTGTCTGACTTCTGGTTCCCACAGTTACCCCCCCCCCTTTACTAGAAACTGAACCAGAATTTGGCACATATGTGTTACCATACACACAGACAGAGCTTTGCTAAGATGCATTATAGCATCTGGAAGTCATAAAACCATTTCAACACTTCCACCCTTCCAGGGTAGCAATTAGTTCACTGCTAAGGACAATATAGCATCTTTCACACTGTTGCTGAAGCCAGGGACAAACATCTTCTTGCATCTTCCCTCCTCCTCAACTTCTCTACAGCTTTCGATACTGTGTCTCACCCCAAGCTAATTGCTAAACTGATCTTAACCTCTATCCCTCTACAATCCAATGGTTTTCAAGCTCTCTCTTAAACAGACTCCAGTCTGTATGATGGCAATCCACTTGTTCCCCCTTCCTAAGTATCCAAACTGGCATCTCTCAAGGTTCAGACCTTGGACCTCTCCTCTTCAGCATCTTCACTAATAAACACTAATCCTCCTGCACCACCACCTTCCTCATACAATATGCCCATGACCCCACTCTTGTGTCTATCTCTGATAACATCTCCAATCTTCTTTCCCTCACTCAAAACACTTTCTCATCTGTGGAAAAATGGCTAACTGACCACCAACTCATACTGAATCCCAAAAAGACTAAGCTCTTACTATTCCTCCCAATCTCTCTCACACCAGAAATCCACCTTTACCATCTTTTCTCATGACAACACCCTTATCAAAGCTGAACCACACACCAAACTACTAGGTACTATAATTGATGACCAGCTTAAATTCGACATCCATTTACAATACTGTGTATTAAAAAACTAACCAGAAATCGGGTCTTCTCTATAGAAATAAGAAATTCCTAGCTCCCAACTCCAAACACACTCTAACACAAGTCTTTCTCCTTCCATGCCTTCTCTTTGCTTCTCCTATCCTGACACACCTCCAGTCATCCCTACTAACCAAACTCAAAGATATAACATAGCCAGATTCGCCTCTGACCAACCATATAAATCTCACACTGCCTTGCCCTGAAAAACTTCAGTAGCTTGAATTCTACCAGTTCCTGATTCTACTCCAGGTCCAGCTCACTCATTCCCTGCTAAATAAACCCTTAGCCTATCCCTGTCTTTCATCCATAGTATCCCTGTATATTCCAGCTTGTTCTCTTCGTAGCTCTGACCAGAACCTTCTAGACATTTATAAACCAAACAAAAAATATTGGCACACTCCTCTACAAAAATTCAGTGTCCTATGCTTGGAATATGCTTCCTCCTAATATCTTTAGCATAAATAGTACCAGCTGCTTCAAAACTGAAGTCAAAATCTAATTCTTGAACTCAAAATCCTGCCCTTGCCTTACTCCCCCTTAATTTCCATTTCCATTCCTTTTCTCTCAGTTTGTATATAATTATGTTCTTATTTATGCTTACCTTGTAAATAATATCCTTTGCTGACTCCACCTTCTCTCATTGTGCAATTTATTTTTAAAAGTTGTAACCATTAGTTTCATTCTGTCCTACACTGTTGTATATCCTAGGTACTTTGTTATTCACCACTGCTCGTCAATAATTGTATTCTTTATTTGTTCATGTACATAATTTTTGTCTATTATTGTTTAATGCTTTATTTGCTCATGTATATAAATTCACTATTTCTGTAAACTGGAGCTTTTCTCCTCGGGTCTCCACTGAAAAAGGGCCATATCACTTAGCTGGACCAACCTGGTTAACAAATTTCAAATAAAAAAATAAATATCAGGATTCCTACTCCTTGTTTTCACAGACATCTTGTTTCTGGCTGCAATCATAACTGTAAGATACAATTTTATGGCCTTCCAGGTAATTTAATTTCAGACTATTTTTTTAAAGTTAGCTGGACTGAGATTAACCTCTTCTCTTCCACTATCCCCAGTTACAATATATTAATTCCAAAAGTTACAATACAGTCTGACATACAGGTGTATTTCTTTTTCTGTCCAGCAGGATCCACTGCTGGCACATTTTTAACACAAGCAACTTTACAAATACATTTTCAACACAAGTACCTGTACAAATCAGCCTGATATACAAATGACATAATTCTTTACAAAACTCCAGCTAGCTTTGCTGGCATATGTTATACATTTACTGCCCTATTTCTCCTGGCATAGCTGTCAATACCTCATCATCACACCTGTCAACTCCAAGACTGAAAGTGCAAATTGCCTGTCCTCAGTCTGATGTAGTCACCCAGTCCTCACTCCAGACAAGCAGATCTGCAGCAGACCAAACTCAGTCTTCTCCTTCATGGTCACCCATTCTCTGCACAGTAATGAATGACCACCGTGCTACACTCACTCTACAGTCATTCTCACACTTATTAGAATAAAGCCAGCAAACATAGTCTGCCATCTCTACGATAAACCCTTAGTAAAAGAATGCTTTTATATGCAAGCACTTTCAGTCCAATGTACAGGAGTCTTAAACATTCTCGGAAACATCATCAAGGCAATTTATCTGAACTTTGATTATGGTACGCCTATATCAAAGTAAGTTTCTGAGAACTATCCTGCTGCTATTTCAATTACTTTAGTAGCATAATATTTGCCATATATTAGTCTGCATTTTATGTAATTTATAAAATAAGACAGATTTCAGCTTGTAATAAACGGTCTTGTGTCCTTCATAGGTTCCATTATTTTGAGGAGTAGAAACATCGGAGGTGAATGGGTAGTTGAATTCATGAGAAAATTGTGGTTTTCTTGCAAGCAATGCAAGACTATTATCCTAAAATTTCTCAGCAAACCAAAATTACTTACTTGAACAAAAGGCAAAGGTTAATGCTACTGGTGGCCACGGTTCCATAACTTACATGTACGGTTCCATAACTTACATGTAGACATAATTTAATGTTTATGAATAAATGAGCATACAACAATCAAAGGGTGGAGGAGTCTCATAAAATAGCCACTGATAGCAATGGGCCCAAATAAATGTGGCTTATACCTGGTCACCCATTCCTGCCTTCAGAATCCAATGGAGCTGATATATGACAGGAGGAGGAATTAATGTGGATCGCAGTGTTTATTTTTGTACTAAATGCCTAACAGTGTATCTCTCTCTCTCTCTCTCATACACACACACACACACACACACACACACACACACACACACACACACACACACACACACACACAAATATCTCCATCTAGCAACATGCATACTTGTAATCTTAGTTGTACTATCTCTGCAGCAACACCCACAACATCCAGGCCACAGTGGACTTGTACACACCACCTCTATTCCTACTAATGCGTCTGAAGACATTACTATTGATGATCATCCACTTAGCTACATAGTACATGTGATAGGTAGACACAGCCTGTGTGCCTTTTTGCATGGTCACACTAGTGAACATACATCTACCCTCACACTTGCATATAGCTCAGGAATTGTATAGTGACCACAGGTACTATGGTATCAGCTGCACACTGTGCACAAGTCTGCATGGAGGGGTACATGTTACTATGTATGATACTTGCAGTTGAGGATTACGCCACATATGATGCCAGTATTATCACTTTTTTTTTGCACCTGCACCATCTCATTATTTGTCTGCAGTGAGGTTACTGTGGAAGACATTCCAGCTGTGCTCTAGTTCTACTGATCCTTCAGAGGTGGTGCAGTAGAGTATTTACATGCCGCACGTTTTCCATCATGGTGTAGACACGGCAGTGCAGACTAAGATGGGGTGCTAGAAAAATGAGCGCCTTTGCACAAGACCCTGAGCTTACGAGTCCAACCATGTCCATTCAGTATGCAAGACAGGGGTCCAGTAACAGCATGTGCATACAACTACACTATATACATAACACTCACTTACACACACTAGGTATTCTATCATCTTTGGAAGATATTGCCTGTGTGATATTTCTAAGTAGCAATATGATCCTTGGAGATTTAACATCAAAGATGCAGTCATAGAAAATGTATTTGGTCATGTCCACCTTACTGAGGTGAGGCGGTTTCACTCATACTATAACCATTGAACAAAAGCAGCAAGATATATCCATCCGTAGGGCATAATCTTAGGGAATCTGGCATTAACATGCACGAGAAACATGTTTTATGATCACGGGGTTTGTGCAGCACATCCATATTTTCACTCTCTTCTGGGATTACTCTTAGAAATAGTGTCAGTAACAGATTAAGCTATTTCTTACAGTGGTATGTAAGGTAAGAATGGTGCACTTTGGTCATACAACTCAGTTCAGTTGGACAAGTAATGCACAGACTGTGCTATACAGAATATTGCCCATGTAATACCCTTTGGTCATTGTGGACAATACAGTGAGTGCATACTTAAAGCACGTATCTTTGTTTATCTTTTGAATACTTAGTAATTCTGTATATTTCAAATGATATTTTATTATTTTTTGACTTAGGACAAGTTTAAGTCAGTTACCTCTATGGTATAGGAAGAGAGGTAGCTGATATGATGGACAGAAGGAAGGTTGGTATATTGTGTGTGCAAGAGACCAGATGGAAGGGGAGCAAAGGCTAAGTGCATCGGAGGTAGGTTCAAATTGTTTTATCATGGTGTGGATGGGAGAAGAAATGGCATAGGGGTTATCCTGAAGGAACAGTATGCTAAGAGTGTTTTGGAGGTGAAAAGAGCATCTGATAGAGTGATGTTTATGAAGCTGGAAATTGATGGTGTAATGATGAATGTTGTTGGTGCATATGCTCCACAAGTTGGGTGTGCGATGGATGAGAAAGAAACATTTTGGAGTGAGTTGGATGAAGTGGTGATGACAGTACCCAAGGGTGAGAGAGTGGTGATTGGAGAAGATTTCAATGGGTATATTGGTGAAGGGAACAAAGGGGATGAGGAAGTGATGGGTAGGTATGGTGTTAAGCAAAGGAATGCAGAAGGTCAGATGGTAGTGGATTTTTGTGAAAAGGATGGACATGTTGTGGTGAATACGTATTTTAACAAGAGGGAGGAGCATAGGGTGACATACAAGAGTGGAGGGAGATGCACACAGGTGGATTATATCTTATGTAGAAGGGCCAGTCTGAAGGGGATTGGAGACTGTAAAGTGGTGGCAGGGGAAAGTGTAGTTAGGCAGCATAGGATGGTGGTTTGTAGGATGACATTGGTGATCAAGAAGAGGAGGAGGAGTATAAGGGCAGCACCAAAGATCAAATGATGGAAATTGAAAAAGGGTAATTGTGAGGTGGAGTTCAGGGAAGAGTTAAGACAGGCACTGGGTGGCAGTGAAGATTTACCAAATAGCTGGGTAACTACAGCAGAGCTAGTAAGGGAGATTGCTAGAAAGGTGCTTGGTGTGACATCTGGAAAGAGAAAGGAGGACAAGGAGACCTGGTGGTGGAATGAGGAAGTACAGGAGAGTATACAGAGAAAGAGGTTGACGAAGAAGAAGTGGGATTGTCAGAGAGATGAAGAAAGTAGACAGGAGTATAAGGAGATGAGATGCATGGCAAAGAGAGAGGTGGCAAAGGTTAAGGATAAGGCGTATGAAGAGTTGTATGAAAGGTTGGACACTAAGGAGGGAGAAAAGGACCTGTATCAATTGGCTAGACAGAGGGACCGAGCTAGTAAAGATGTGCAGCAGGTAAGGGTGATAAAGGATAATGAGGGAAACATACTCACAAGTGAGGAGAGTGTGTTGAGCAGATGGAAAGAGTACTTTGAGGGGCTGATGAATGAAGAGAATGAGAGGGAGAGAAGGTTGGATGATGTGTGGATAATGAATCATAAAGTGTAATGGATTAGCAATGAGGAAATAAGGATAGCTATGAAGAGGATGAAGAATGGAAAGGCTGTTGGTCCAGATGACATACCTGTGGAAGCTTGGAGGTGTTTAGGAGAAATGGCAGTGGAGTTTTTAACTAGATTGTTTAATGAAATCTTGGAAAGTGAGAGGATACCTGAGGAATGGAGAGAAAGTGTTTTGGTAACAATTTTTAAGAATAAGGGTGATGTGCAGAGCTGTAGTAACTACAGAGGGATTAAATTGATCAGTCACAGCATGAAGTTATGGGAAAGAGTAGCGGAAGCTAGGTTAAGAAGGGAGGTGATGATTAGTGATCAGCAGTATGGTTTCATGCCAGGAAAGAGCACTACAGATGCGATGTTTGCTCTGAGAGTGTTGATAGAGAAGTACAGAGAAAGTCAGAAGGATTTGCATTGCATCTTTGTGGACTTAGAGAAAGCATATGACAGGGTGCCTAGAGAGGAGTTGTGGTATTGTATGAGGAAGTCGGGAGTGTCAGAGAAGTATGTAAGAGTGGTACAGGATATGTACGAGGATAGTGTGACAGCGGTGAGGTCTGCGGTGGGAGTGAAGGATGCATTTAAGGTAGAGGTAGGATTACATCTAGGATCAGCTCCGAGCCCTTTCTTATTTGCAATGGTGATGGACAGGTTGACAGACGAGATCAGACAGGAGTCCCTGTGGACTATGATGTTTGCAGATGACATTGTGATCTGTAGTGAGAGTAGGGAACAGGTGGAGGAGACCCTGGAGAGGGGGAGATATGCTCCAGAGAGAAGAGGAATGAAGGTCAGCAGGACTAAGACAGAATATACATGTGTGAATGAGAGGGAGGATAGAGGAATGGTGAGGATTGCAGGGAGTAGAGGTGGCGAAGGTGGGTGAGTTTAAATACTTGGGATCAACAGTTCAGAGTAATGGTGAGTGTGGAAGAGAGAGTACAGGCACGATGGAGTGGGTGGAGAAGAGTGTCATGAGTGATTTGTGACAGACGAGTACTAGTAAGAGTGAAAGGGAAGTTCTATAAGAGGGTAGTGAGACCAGCTATGTTATATGGGTTGGAGACAGTGGCACTGACAAAAAGGCAGGAGTCAGAGCTGGATGTGGCAGAGTTAAAGATGTTAAGATTTGCATTGGGTGTGATGAGGGTGGACAGGATTAGGAATAAGTATATTAGAGGGTCAGCCCAGGTTGGAAGGTTTGGAGACAAATTCAGAGAGGCAAGATTACATTGGTTTGGACATGTGCTGTGGAGGGATGCAGAGTATATTGGGAAAAAGATGCTAAGGATAAAGCTGCCAGGTAACAGGAAAAGAGGAAGGCCTAAGATAAGGTTTATGGATATGGTGAGAGAGGACATGCAGGTGATTGGTGTGACAGAGCAAGATGCAGAGGACAGGAAGAAATGGAAACAGATGATCCGCTGTGGTGACCCCTAACAGGAGCAGCTGAAAGAGGAAGAAGACATCTACTACCATTATCTGATCTTATTAATTTAGAGTGATTAAAAGAGAAGTTTCTTACACTGTTTGATATATAATAAAATAGGATAAAGGGAATTTTTGCAGTCTGGTGCTACATATGCTTAGGCTTGTACATATATGTCTTGCATGGCAGAGCTGGGAACACATTCTGTGATGTGTGGCAAGCCACTCAACATAAAACATATTCCTAACCTTACAAGATATTATGACTATAGCCAAACCCACATACATGCACACATCTATTTCTTCATATAATATATGTACACATCTATATATATCTGTATATATATGTATATATGTATATATATATATATATATATATATATATATATATATATATATATATATATATATATGCATATAGGCAATAAACACCTATCCACATGCCTGAGACTTTGCGTGCTAGAGATGTGGTTTGTACATGGGAGATGGTGGGCAGCCATGGAATCAGTATGGCTTCTGTTTAGTAGACTCTGCGGTAGTGGTGCTGCGGTAGCGTTGTCACCTCACAGTAAGATGTTGTCTTGTTCGATTCTCAGCTAGAGCGTCTTCTGTGAGGAGACATGCGTGAATGGGCGTACCTTCATTGAAGGTTGCGCATCAGGGCTGGCAACTCAGCACGTAAAAATCTACTGCCAATCATTAGCAGACCGGAGTTCCGCTGTGGCGACCCCTAACTGGGAAAAGCCGAAAGACACAACAACAACATGTAACTGCATTACTTTGCTCTTTGAATTCATAGCTCTAGTACATTGCGTATCTCTCTCCACATTGTCTTATTACTATTCATGCTTAATTATTCATTTATGCACATGCTAAGAACACGCTGACAGATTGGTGAACAGTAACATATGTGTTATACAGCCCTGCTATGTTATTAATACTGAACTGTGTGTGGATGTTTAACATGCTTTCCCATGTCATAACCAAATGCAGTGCATGACATGTTTATAAATCTCCTCACACCAAAAGGGATATATTTACAAAAGAAATTAAATGGGTATATGTGAATAAGAAATTATACTTTAAGGACAACTTTGAAACCAGGAATGCTGGACAAGACAGATCTTAAACTACATTAAGCTAAGACAATTTTTTTGAAAATTTAAGAAAGGGGGAACATATTAAAAATGGGTTTACAAATTCAGTGAGTTGAGCTTACATTGCATTTTTTTCTGTGAATAATGCTTGCATAGTTTCTAGAGAAGAGCACCTGTCAGCTGTGGATTAAGTCCATAATAAACTAACGGACACATGGCTAGAATCCTATGAACATTGCAGTGGATGAACATTACTGGACTACAATGAACATAACACAGTACTGAAGAATCAGATTTAAATGTCTCTGAACACATGCAGTACAATTCACTAGGAAGAAATCCTGCAGTTACTGCAAATTACACTAACCCAACTTAATTATTACAATTTAATTCCAAATGATAGATTGACAGCAGGATCACAAGATTCCTACGTCTGACCTAGTGTCATTATGACATAAGACATCCGAATGCAGTTTCATACGTCCTATAGAATGGATTTC